>NC_057800.1:239450527-239486741 GCF_018294505.1 Triticum aestivum
TCAGTTAGAGCTATGGTTTAGCATCAAGACGGAAGTTTTGTAAAAGCAACAGGAAGAATTGCTCAGATATTCGTGAGCATATATAACTTGGGTCGTGTTATAAATGCTCTGGCTAAACCTATTGATGGGAGAGGCGAAATTGTAGCTTCCGAATCTCGCTTAATTGAATCTCCTGCTCTAAGTAGAATTTCCAGGTGTTCCGTATACGAATCTCTTCAAACAGGGCTTATTGCTATCGATTCGATGATCCCTATAGGGCGCGGTCAGCGAGAGTTCATTATTGGGGACAGATAGACTGGCAAAACAGCAGTAGCCACAGATACAATTCTCAAGAAAAAAGGGCAAGATGTAAGAAGAACGAGAGCAAGCCTTCACGAAAGAAAATGCAAGTGAAAGAGAATTGTCAAAATTTCCTAAAAGCGGTGGTTCTTTTCTTTATGGGTCGGGTAGATCCATATGTTCTGAGGGGGAGACGAGGTGTAGCGCAGTCTGGTCAATGCATCTATTTTGGGTACAAAGGGCCATAGGTTCAAATCCTGTCACCTTGATGTGGTATTCACACAATGGGGCCGAAGTGCAAAGCCCCATAGCCTATCCACGGTCGGGAAGGCAGGCGAAAAGCGCGCACAAAAGAAAAAGAAAGCTAAAAAGCTTATTTTGCAATCCATTATCTTTGGTATTCTTCTATATTTAGATCATATTATATAGCTATTTCACAGGTTTTATTTACATACCTCAGTCATGTTATTTGTCTAGCCTTCAATCAGAATAGCCTCTCCACCGGTTCTGAAGATTCTTTCAGCATCAATGTGCTTTTGGAATCTTCCTATGAAACAAATAACATTCTGGAACAGTTTAGGAAAGAACAGGCCTCAGTAGAAAGCGAGCTTTTTTCGCGTATAGCCACCTTGAAGCCCAATTAGCGCACGGGCTGCCCCCTCAACTCAACCCTGACGAGTATGCAAACTTGGTCAGGGAGCATTCAGACGGTGCAGTTAGTATTGACCACTACGGCCAAGTCCATAATTCACAAATTGATGAAGTCCACATAATGGAGCTCAAAAGCCGATTACCAAATCTACTTTTTTAGCATCTTGAAACCGCACATAAGAAATATTATGAATGAATCACCTTACAATAACATACGAGAGACAGCTTTCTATTTTGTCGAACAACAAGTCAAACCCAATGAACAATTCCATTCAAAGGAATGTTCTAGAGTTTTTTCCACTATATTCGCGATATTTAACAAAATGGAATAAATTCTTCATGATTTCTAGAGTTCTGGGATTAGTTCACTGATATCGATTTTCGCCTAAGCACGGCCTCTAGGTTAGTTCAAAGTATAATACAACGAACTATCGATACACCGAAAACGAGTCAAGATGGATACATAAAATGGAGACATCGTGGATTACCCAAATTGGGATGACGATAGGACATTTCACTTTCTTTCACAATATTTCTGATCATGACTCAACCACTAGGAAAGTGGATTGCTTACTCTCAGCCACGTTTTCGCTTATGCTTAGTCAAGTGAGGATTCCATTCGAAGTAACATAACAGGAGCACCATCTTCAAAACTTCTCGGGATCCGGAGTTTTTTGATGAAAGGTCACATCCTTCAATATCATGATTGGGTCAACCAGGCCAGATCATAAGTGAAATAGTTTGATCGGGTCGACCAGGTCAGGCCCGATCATGAGTGAATAGAAAATCGAAAACGTACATAGCTGTTCCGGCGGAAATACTTTGTTTAATTCTACCACTTCTACTAGGAGTAGCCTTTTTAGTGCTAGTTGAACGTAAAGTAATGGCTTTTGTGCAACATCGAAAGGGTGATCATTCAGATTGTTACAACCTCTAGAAGATGGTCTGAAATTGATTCTAAAAGAACCTATTTCACCAAGTAGTGCTAATTTCTCCCTTTTTAGAATGGCTCCAGTGGCTACATTTATGTTAAGTCTGGTAGCTTGGGCCGTTGTACCTTTTGATTATGGTATGGTATTGTCAGATCCGAACATAGGGCTACTTTATTTGTTTGCCATATCTTCGCTAGGTGTTCATGGAATAATTATAGCAGGTTGGTCTAGTAAGACGGGGGGCGACCGTTTGGTCGCCTATGATATATGGACCAATTGGGCCAAAATGGGTTTGTGCCGCAGGTGTTGAACGATCTACCCTACACAGGTGTGGGCTTACAGGGCTAGGGCTCATAAACCCTTTCTTTCATTCATCAAGGGGTCGGTCACTTTTTCGGGCCGGGATCGAGAAGTGGAAGTCATAAAAAAGAGATGTTTCTCTTCGCACCTCATATCAAGAGGAAAGGTAGCTTGTCAAGCTGGTCTCACTATTGGAAATTCTAGCTTTCTTTTTTTTCACCAGCTCTTCTTCTTTGTCAACGCTACTAAGGACCTGACGGTTCGCCTACTTGATGGATGAAAGAACATGAGAAAGGGTTCTAAAATAAAAGGCTAGAAAGTCTACTACAGTACAGTCAAAGTCAGCGGCTGAGTTTGCCTAGCCTCGCCTACTCATTTTTGTAGGCGAGCGAGTTAGCGAAGAGGCTTAGGGATAAGAGAGTGTTGGTGCATACGTAGCCTTCATTCTACTACGCTACACAAAGTCACTTAGCTCAACGTTAATTAAGAGAGTAAAGGAGGAATACCCTACATAGAAGAACCACAGTTCGCTTACAAAGGTATAACCTTTAGCTCCCCGGGGCTAAGCTGCTTCGCACCACTGATAGTTAATTAAGATTTCATTTCAAAGGCGCTACTTTGGTTTGCAAGCCTTTGTCATTGTCAGTCAACTAAGGTTGGCCCTCGGCCCCCTGCGAATCCGTAAATCAGAGAGCATGCCGCAAAAAAAGGATGGTCCCCTATGCATTTCATTCTTTTCGGAACGCAAAGAATTAAAGTACCTGACCCCCCATCATGGTGAACCTCTCCTTGTGATCGGGATGAGGTAGATGCCTCCCAGCCGGGGGGCGGATCGAATCGGAGTTTCCTTAGGTAGCCGCCGACCTACAGTTCTCCTTAAACTTCTGTGCTTGGTGGAAAAGAAGCGAACAAAGGTACGCTCGCTTGATGTCTTGTTCTCTGCCGCGGACTGGGATCGCTCACCAGCTAGGCCCTCTAGAAAAAAGTCGGAGCAACATTGTATGAGAACATATTACCCATCTTCGGGACAAGGGGTGGAACAACCTCTCGATCTACTTACTGCAGCCCAGGACGGGCGTCGTCGTCTAGGCGTGACTTCTTGTTTTGATCTCCCCTACGCCTAGGACGTTGTCTGGGCCAAGAGCCATAGTTAGTTGATGTTTCCATTTGGTTCTTCTTTCTCGTTGTTGATACCGGCAAGACCCAGCTAGATGATGATGTCTGCTGGTTGGTAGTGAGAGGACTCTTAGTACCCGCAAAAAAAGGGCGCTGGTGAAAAAAACAATCATTTGATTTAGTTTCTTGCCCTCCCTTAGCAGCGGGAAAGGAGTCTATCTATCTGCCTAGCTTTGGTAGATTTCCCCCAACGCAATTCAAAAACGGAACATAGAATTGAAGAATCAGTTATTCATTCCAATTGTAGATGTCAGAGCAAAAGTTTAGCAGTCCAACGTCATGAAGAACACTGAGGACTGGTGCGAAGCACGACAGAGATTCCATATCCATGTGAGGAATATGCTCATGGTAGAAGATGTTCTCCTTGTTGAACAACACTGAGGAATAGAAATTGGCTTGACTAGCAGTCCAGAAACGCCTCTTCCTAATGCGAGTAGAGTTATATGGGTTGTAATCTTCGAAGAATACGTGCTCGCCGAAGAAATCATCAGCCTTGAACTTTTGCTTGCGTGAGAATGGGTCCTTTGGCTTCGGCAGAGGAGTGTCAGTGAGTTGCATCACGACCTCAGGAATTTCAATCGCAGGTTCTTCAGGCTGAGGAATTTCTGGTGCCTCCTCAGTGACAGTCTGTGTCGTTGGTTGTTCAGCAGCAGCAATTTCTTCAGCGCTAGTGGCTGGAATTTCCTCATGGACAGATGCAGTGAGATGAGTTTCTTCAGAGCCCATATGTACAGTTTGTGTGGGGGACTGAGGAATTTGCTGTAGAGGGGTGAACATTGGTCAGTTTGGATGCTGACTTTCCTAGAATTCATCACTGATTACAGGTGTGGAGCAGCCAATGTCCACATTTTCATCTTCCATTTCTTCAACGCCAGCCTCTTCAACTATGAACTAAGGCATAGGCGAGGAGATGATAGGTGTTGATGGGATCACATCCACTTCAATTTCTTCATCCAACGGTTCAGACGAAGTAGCAGAAGGAGTTTCTTCATCAGATCCGCTAGGGATCACATATTCTTCATCAAAAGGAACAAGGTCCTTTGATGGCCTGGTTGAGATGGGAACAACATCAATCGGATTTGCAAATGAACTTGCCATAGGCTTCATTTTCTTCGAAGCTGAAGAATCTGAAGCAGCTAATGCTTTCCTTTTCTTCACTGCAGCACGCTCTGCAGCCTTGATCTTCTTCACATCCGATGCAGATGGAAGGATTGGAGTTGAAGTTGGTGCAGGAGCAGCTGAGGAATCTGGTTGATTTTCTTTAGGCACAACTGATGTAGTTGCCCTGAGTTTTTCAGTTTCTTCAGGCGGACCACTAGTGGGTGCCCTGGCAATTTCTTCAGTGGCTGGAATGCTGTCATTAGCCCTGGAACTCACATTTTCTTCAGCAGCCTGATTGTCATTAGCGGTGCTGGCATTTTCTTCAGTAGGCTGAGCAGATGCTTCAGCCTGAGGAATTTCCTGTTGCATTGGGGCTGCAACATTGGAAGTGAAGTTATCCGCAAGTTTCACAAAACGAACCTTGGCTCCAAGCCAATCAGCGCGATATGCGTCAAAGTCATCACTGAGTTTCTTAATCTCAGTCTGAATAGTGACAAGTTCTTCAGTTGTCATAGAGACAACGTTTTTCTTCAAATAGCGCTCTTTCTTGTACTGCGCTTTCTTGATCTGCCTGGCCTTCTCAAATCTCCACTTTTCTTCTTGAATGAAGTGGGTCAGCATGTGACTTTGGCCAGGAGTCAGCTTGAAGTCAGGCAAGGGAGTGTTGGGGTCCTTGTGCCAGACATCAATGTAGTCGAGGATCAACTTGGGATCCAAAAGTAGTGGCACCTCTGATCCTTTGGCTCTAGCGTCCCTGACTTGCCTGTCTCTGACGATTTCTGCAAGTTCATCATCATCAGCTTCGTCTTATTCAGACGGTACTTGGAAAGTGACTTGTTTCTTTTGAGGACTTGGGTGAGGACCTCGTCCAGCAGTGGCCTTTTTCTTCAGCGGTGAGGGGCCAGCTGAGGAACTTGGTGCAACTGAGGAACTAGCTGAGACACCTGAGGCAACGGAGATGCCTGCAGTCCTTTGGCACGAGGCGAGATGCACAGGTGCTGAGGAATTAGTCGGAACAGCTGAGGGCTTTGGCGGAGGAGCTGAGGACTTTGCAGGAACAGGAGCAGCATGAGGAATTGGCCGTGAGGGCTTTGAGGATTCTGGTCGTGAGGGCATTGCTAAGGAACTTGTCCTTGAGGGCATTGTTGGTGAAGCACTTGGCTTGCGCGTAGGCTTCTTTGATATAGCCTTCTTTGGCTTGACAGCAGAGGTCTCAGCAGAGGCAGCAGCAGCAGAGTCTTCATTTAATTTCCTCACTGCTTCTCTGGCTTGCTTAGCCAACTTGGCTTGGCGCTTGGCCCATTCATCAGGATAGTCCTCACCGTGCTTGAGGCTGGTGGGATCAGCGATTTGGCCAGGTGCCAATGGAGCTCTTGGGCATGGAGGATTGAGTGCGAATTTCTTCATGTACTTTGGAGTTACATACCTGTACTCCCTCCATTCTCTTGCCCATCTCCTTTCTATTCTCTGTATGCGCACCTTGCGCTGATTTTTGTCCTCTTTTCCAAAGTTGGCCTCGTCAGGAGTGCAGTAATCTTTGTATATGTCATCAGGGATTTCAAAGGCAGTCATGACCTCAGGCTTCTTTCCTCCTTTCTGTGGCCTCTTACCGTCAGCCATTTTCTTCAGTTGAGGAATTTGAACAATTCTCTGAAGAAGTATGCAACTTTTCTTCGAGGAACGTTGCAAATGAGTTAAGTTGATGAGAACCTAGTGATTCAGCAGCTGACATGAGTACCTGTGAACAGAGTATAGTTGCGAGGAATTTGGAGAGGTCATATGTGTTCTCAGAAGGTTTTGTAAAAAGAACAAGTTAGAGGAATTTGACCAGATGAGTCTTGAAGAATTTCACTAAGCGTTCTTTGTCTTAGGTTCCAGAGATGTGTAGATTAAAAATCCACACATTTGAGGAATCTTGAAGAAAAACATGGCTTAGAGAAACGAATCAAGAACAGATGACATGTGAGGTGTTTAGTGTGTGAATCTATGAAGAAAACACCTTTGAAGATTTTGAATATAATCATTCGAATCAACAAGGGTAGTAAAAGTAACTTTAAATTACCCTGGACGAAGAACACGACGAACTAGAGTGAGGAGATGTGAAGTTCGTCTGTGCAGATCTTCCACGCCCTAACTTGGCGGAGGAAGACGGCTACGGCGGCGGCGGAGTGAAGATTTCCGCGGTCGGCATGAGTACGTGGGCGACGAGGTCGAGGCAGTGAAGCTCTTCCTCACCGGCAGCGATGAAGTAGCGGTGGCGCTAGGGTTTGAGAAGCTTGAGCTGGAGAGAGAGGTCGAGTGGAGTAAAAGAAGTGAGGAAGGGAAGGAGGGGTATTTATAGCCACGGTGAAAAACTGCTCGCCCAAAGAAATTGGACGAACGTGCCCCTGACCCTTCTCATTCGCATGACATGTGTCACCCACGTAGTGAGAGGTGGAGATCGTGTTAGATCGTGGGTGAGTGGATAAGTGTATCGTGGGATGCGGAACGGTTTGAGCGGCAAAGCCGAAAATTTCGATAAGATAGGTTTTAAAGTTCCGTTCGCAATTTCTTCAGCTGATAAGGACACAATGAAGATTTTGAACGAGTTTCAAATAGAACGCACATGAAGAATTTGTGAACAGATTGGGTTGAGTATAGCATAGAGGGGAAGGGTCCGATCACATTCACTTAGCAGAAAACCAACTTGAAGAAATAGCAATAAGTGAATGTTGTAGAGGACATAAACTCATATATGTATATATGTATATATATATATAGCCAATGAAGAAAAACGACGGAACCAGTGAAGACTATGCAAAGTTGAAGAATATGAATAATTTGAGGAATTTCAACTTTTGATGGTGGAGTGATCCATCATATGAGAATGATGATTTCAGACACCGCGTACAATTATCATAGGGTTCTGAGAGTCAAATTCTTCATTAATTTCTTCACACTAAGAGTGTTATTCTTCATTGATTGAAGAAAAACGTTTCTTCATGTGTTGCACATCTAAGTCATCAATTTTGCATAAGTGTTAGGATGAGTGTCCTTTTCAAAGAACATTCGAAGATTCTAGGATATTTAGCTCACACCACAACTTGCTAAATCTCTTCTCATCTAAGGGCTTTGTGAAGATATCGGCTAGCTGTTCTTCAGTCTTCACATGCTCAATAGAAATGTCGCCCTTCAACACATGATCACGAAGAAAATGATGACAAATCTGAATGTGCTTTGCCTTCGAGTGCTGAACTGGGTTGTGAGCAATCTTGATGGCACTCTCATTGTCACAGAAGAGAGGCACATTCTTCATGTTGACGTCGTAGTCCTTGAGAGTTTGCTTCATCCATAGCAATTGGGCACAGCAAGAACCAGCGGCAATGTACTCAGCTTCAGCAGTAGATAGTGATACACAGTTCTGTTTCTTCGAGGACCAACAGACCAAAGATCGTCCGAGGAAATGACATGTACCAGATGTTGACTTGCGGTCCACACGATCACCAGCATAGTCAGAGTCAGAATATCCAATGAGATCAAAAGCCGAGCCCTTGGGGTACCATAATCCAAGTGTTGGTGTGTGAGCTAGATATCGAAGAATATGCTTCACAGCCTTATGGTGTGATTCCTTCGGTGTAGCTTGAAATCGGGCGCACGTGCAAACACTAAGCATTATATCTGGCCTAGATGCACATAAGTACAATAAAGAACCTATCATGGAGCGGTATACCTTATGATCGAAGTCAATACCATTTTCATCAGTGCACAGATGGCCATTTGTGGGCATAGGAATTTTGACGCCTTTGCAATCTTGCATGCCGAATTTCCTCAGTAAATCCTTGAGGTATTTCTCCTGAGATATGAATATGCCATTGCGTTGTTGACGAATTTGAAGACCTAAGAAGAATTTCAACTCTCCCATCATAGACATTTGATATTCTTCACTCATCATATAGGCAAATTCATCACTATAACGTTGGTCAGTACAGCCAAAGATAATATCATCAACATATATTTGGCACACAAACAATTCACCATCATAAGATTTAGTGAAAAGGGTAGGGTCGAGTGAACCGGGTTTGAAGCCTTTCGTCATGAGGAATTCCTTCAAAGTATCATACCAAGCCCGTGGGGCCTGCTTGAGGCCATAGAGGGCCTTGTTGAGTCTGAAGACTTTGTCAGGATTCTTTGGATCTTCAAAACCTGGGGGTTGAGCAATATATACTTCTTCCTCAAGCTTACCATTAAGGAATGCACTTTTCACATCCATTTGATATAAAGTGATATCATGATGGTTAGCATAAGCAAGTAATATGGGAATAGCCTCAAGTCTAGCAACAGGTGCAGAAGTTTCATCGAAATCAATTCCTTCAACCTGTGTGTAGCCTTGAGCTACAAGCCGTGCCTTATTCCTCACCACAAGGCCATTTTCATCTTGCTTGTTGCGGTAGATCCACTTTGTGCCGATGATATTGTGCTTGCGAGGATCTGGACGTTTGACCAGTTCCCATACATTGTTGAGCTCGAACTGATGTAATTCTTCTTGCATGGCCTGAATCCACTCAGGCTCCAGAAATGCTTCATCTACCTTAGTGGGCTCTGTAATAGAGACAAAAGCATAGTGCCCACAAAAGTTAGACAAATGTGAAGCTTTTGAGCGTGTGAGAGGACCTGGCGCTTTGATGTCATTGATGATCTTTTCAACTTGCACTTCTTTTGCAATCCGAGGATGAGCTGGTTGTCGTTGAAGAATTTGATCATCGTTTTCTTCAGCACCATTTTCTTCAGTATTTTCTTCAGGTTCATTAGCTCGACGTTCTTCATGTTCTGGAATGAATTCTTCAGCAGATTCTTCAGTAGGAATGACATCCTCAGTAGCCTTGAACTTGATAGTTTCCTCAGGTGCTGGTTCATCTATGACAGTAGGTAGGTGCTCTCTTTGCGAGCCATTAGTTTCATCGAACCGCACAGCTACAGTTTCAACAACTTTGTGAAGAACGTTGTTGAAGACTCTGTAGGTGTGCAAGTCCTTTCCGTAACCAAGGAAAAAACCTTCATGTGCTTTCGGTGCAAATTTTGAGTTCTGATGAGGATCTCTAATCCAACATTTAGCACCGAAGACTTTGAAATAACTTACATTGGGTTTCTTATCAGTGAGGAGTTCATAGGCAGTCTTGTTGAAGAATTTGTGAAGATATACTCTGTTGATGATGTGGCACGCAGTATCAATTGCCTCAGTCCAGAAACGACGAGGCGTTTTGTATTCATCAAGCATAGTGCGAGCCATCTCAGCAAGAGTCCTGTTCTTGCACTCCACGACGCCGTTCTGCTGAGGAGTATAAGGAGCAGATAACTCATGAGTAATACCAAGTTCATCAAGATAGTCATCGAGACCAGAATTCTTGAACTCAGTGCCATTGTCACTTCTGATGTGCTTGATCTTCACACCAAAGTTGGTTGAAGCCCTCGAGGAAAATCATTTGAAGACTTCCTGGACTTCATGTTTGTAAGTAACAAGGTGTACCCGTGTGTAGCGAGAATAATCATCAACAATAACAAAGCCATATTGAGATGCTTCATTTGAAATAGAAGAATAATGATTAGGACCAAAGAGATCCATGTGAAGCAATTCAAATGGGCGAGTGGTGGTCATGATAGTCTTCGCTGGATGCTTGGCCTTGGTCATCTTCCCAGCTTCACAGGCTCCGCATAGGTGATCCTTGAGGAATTTGACATTCTCGATGCCAATGACATGCTTCTTCTTCGCAAGCATGTGCAAATTCCTCATGCCTCCATGACCAAGTCGTCGATGCCAGAGCCAGCCTTATGAAGCTTTTGCAAGTAAGCACACGGCTGGTTGTGGTCCTGTAGAGAAATCAACAATATACAGGTCTCCTCTCCTAAAGCCTTCGAAGACTTTGGAATTGTCAGCTTCCATAACCACAACACAACGGTACTTGCCAAAGACAACAACCATATCAAGATCACAAAGCATTGAGACAGACATAAGGTTGTATCCTAAGGACTTAACAAGCATGACTTTGTCCACGTGTCGATCCTTTGTAATCGCAACCTTACCTAGACCCAGTACCTGACTTTTGCCTTTGTCAGCAAAGATGATATGCTTTAGATGCGACGAAGATAATGGAGCATCCATCAATAGATTCTTGTCACCAGTCATGTGGTTTGTACATCCACTATCGAGGACCCACTCAGTGGCTTTGGGTTGATCATCCTGCAGACGAATTAGTGCAGCTTACAAACTCATATACTTCATCAGTGAAGAATATGACATCAATTCATCAGATCAATTTCATCCAGTAAAAGAACTGATAAAGCAATATGAGGACGTGAGAAATGAAAGTTCATTTCTTGATGATTACCCTGTGTCCTATCAGGCATACTCAGGTCTCCAGCAAATTCTTCAGACGATTACGTACGTCTGGAGACCTGACCCTGCAGAAGAGATTAGTTCTTTTTCTTCACCACCCACATCTGAAGGGGTGGCAAAGAGTTCATCATTCTGCGAGCTCCATATGAGAAGGATGGCATAGAAGCCAGTCCATTCCGTTTCACATAAGAGGGGTTAGAGTAAGCATAAGAGTATGCAGAGAAATTCTTTGAGGAATTATGGACATATTGATTTGAAGAATAATGCACATATCCATAATCCTTAGATCTTCCCTGTGAAACAGACGGGTTAGCACGATGATGTTCATATGAGGACTTTGATCCATATGAGGAATTTGGTCCGTATGAGGACTTGAATCCATATGAAGAATTTGGTCCATATGAATAATTTGATCTGGGGTCCCTATTCTTCACAGGTGGCGTCATGATGACACTCACCTGAAGATTTCAAAGGCATCTTTTGGGAACCCAGATTTTCTTCATAGGGAAGTCGTTCCTGCAGTTAGTGCCAACATATCTAGCAAATACTTCACCATTCTGATTTTTGAACAGTTTATAGTTGGAGTCAATTGACTCATCATCAGAATGAGGAGATTCACATGCAAATCCAGATAAGTTAGATGCATCAACTGGAGGTCCCTTTGCAGCAACCCATGTACTTTTGGGGTACTGCTCAGGCTTGCAATATGTACCATCAGCATTGAGTTTCCTCTCAAAGGTGATACCCTCTTTCCTAGGGTTCCTGTTGAGGATCTGCTTTTTA
Source organism: Triticum aestivum (assembly GCF_018294505.1). Taxonomy (NCBI): domain Eukaryota; kingdom Viridiplantae; phylum Streptophyta; class Magnoliopsida; order Poales; family Poaceae; genus Triticum; species Triticum aestivum. The sequence goes on from NC_057800.1 coordinate 239,462,120, forward strand.
AGCACATCACAAAGAGCCTGATGCCCTTTGAGGCTTTTGTACATGTATGTCGTGTACAATTCCTTCAACCCTGCATCATCAGTGATACTAGCAATGTCCTCAGATGAGGAACTAGTAATAGCAGAGGTATGTGAAGAATTTGAAACATTAGCAGCATTTGAACATTCAGGTGAAGAATTAGCAGATTCACGTTCAATGCATTTCAAACATGAAGGAACAAATTTTTCTTGAGAAGCACCGATATGTTGAGCAAGTAATGAATCGCGCTCCTTCTGAAGATCTTCATAACTCACTCTTAGCTTTTCAAGATCTTGCTTTCTTTGAAGAAATTCATAAGAAAGCTTCTCATGATCGGATACGGAGTGTTATGATGACTTTGAAGATTGTCAAACCTAGTCTGAAATCTCTGAAGATTTTCAGTCAAGGCTTTAGTGCAATCCATTTCTTCACCCAACATATCATCACTTTTGTCTAGCATGTTTCGAACCTTTTCTAAAGCCCTTTGTTGTTTTACAGCAATCTTAGCAAGTTTAGAATATCTGGGCTTAAGATTTTCATCAGATTCATTCTCACTTGATTCAGATGAGGTATAGTTGAGTACCTTAGCACCCTTTCCCATGAAGCAATAGGTGGGAGCGTAGTCATCAACCCCTTCATCAGCATTGTGGGTGAGGTTATTTTCTTCAGTGTTGAAGATAGACTTGCTGACGAATGCAGTAGTGAGAGCTAGGCTCGCCACTCCGGATTTGGACTCCTCAGATGACTCCTCTTCCTCATTTTCTTCAGATTCAGCCTCAGAGTCCATTTCCTTGCCAATGAATGCCCTAGCCTTCTTGGAGCTGCTCTTCTTGTGATATGAAGGCCTTGAGGATTTTGATGATGAGGATTTTGTGGATTTCTTCTTTTTCTTTGCACCATCAGAACTGTAATCCTTGTATTTCTTCTTCTTTGATTCCTTTTCCCATTGAGGACAATCTTGAATGTAATGTCCAGGCTTCTTGCATTTGAGATGAGGAATCACTGCTCCTTGAGGGTCTTCCAAGGCGACCACGTCTTGAGAACTTTTGGAACTTCTTCACAAGCAGAGCCAGATCATGGCTTAGTTCTTCACGATCACCAAGGCTGCTACCAGAGTCTTCATCTTCGGACTCAGATACTGCCTTGGCCTTCAGTGCACGTGTTCTTCCATAGCTTGAACCATAGAGATCTCTCTTTTCAGCAAGTTGGAACTCATGAGTATTTAGCCTTTCGAGAATATCAGCGGGACCAAGTGACTTGTAATTAGCACGTTCTTGTATCATCAATGCCAGAGTGGCAAATGAGGAATCAAGCGATCTCACCAATTTCTTCACCACCTCATGGTCGGTGATGTCAGTGGCACCAAGTGCTTGAAGCTCATTTGAGATGTCAGTGAGCCGATCGAAGGTTTGTTGAACATTTTCATTGTCGAGTCTTTTGAAGCGCTTGAAGAGATTGCGAAGAACATCAACTCGAGAGTCACGCTGAGTTGAGACTCCTTCATTCACTTTGGACAACCTGTCCCAATAAGCTTCGCTGTCTCCAAAGCACTCACTCTGCCATACTGTCCTTTTCTAAGATGGCCACATATGATATTCTTCGCTTGAGAGTCGAGTTGCTTGAATCTCTTCACATCAGCAACATTCAGAGAAGGTGTGACTGAGGGAACACCATTTTCCACAACATACCAGAGATCGTTATCAATTGCTTCAAGATGCATTCGCATCTTATTCTTCCAGTAGGGGTAGTCTGTCCCATCGAAGGTAGGAAACCCAGCAGAGACCTTGATCATACCTGCGGTTGACATAACTAAAACTCCAGGCGGTTTTACCAAAATCACACAGAACAAGGGAGTACCTTGCTCTGATACCAATTGAAAGTGCGTTATATCGACTAGAGGGGGGGTGAATAGGCGATTTTTATGAAATTCTTCACTGAGGAATTTGCCGGTGAGGAAATTCCTTAGCAAAGAACTACTAGCAGTGGAATAAGTACTCAAAAGTAAACATAACAGGATACAAGCATAGTCATCATGATGAAATGAAGACAGGCATAGGGTATAGGAAGCGTAATCACAGGATAACACAGGATGAAGACAAACAAACTGAAGAAATTGAACTGAGGAAATCGAGAAAGTCTTCAGTCAAAGTCTTCAAACACAGATATGAACAAGCACATAACACAGTTATGAGGAAATGAAAGAGTTGAGGAAATAGAACCAGTAAGCTTGGTGAAGACAATGATTTGGTAGACCAGTTCCAACTGATGTCTTAGTTGTACGTCTGGTTGGAGCGGCTCAGTATTTAAACTCGAGGACACACATTTCCGGACACCCAGTCCTGAACACACAGCTCAGGACACCCAATCCTCACCGTATTCTCCTTGAACTAAGGTCACATAGACCTCGTCCAATCACTCGTGGTAAGTCTCCAGGCGACTTCCAAACCTTCACAAACTCGGTCACTCGGCAATCCACAATTCCTCTTGGATGCTCTAGACCATGACTCCTAACTGTCTGGAAGAAGCACAGTCTTCAAAGGTAACAAGCATCGAATCCGCGCAGGATCAATCTCTTCAGTGATGCTCAATCACTTGGGGTTTGTAGGTGTTTGGGTTTTGGGTTTTTGGTTTTTCCTCACTTGATGATTTTCGCTCAAAGTCCTCAGAGGATGGGTTGCTCTCAAATGACAAGTGTCAGTTTCTCTCGGAGCAGCCAACCAGCTAGTGGTTGTAGGGGTCGGTTATTTATAGCCTAGGGAGCAGCCCGGCATGATAAGACATAAATGCCCTTCAATGATATGACCGTTAGGTGGATAGATATTTTGGGACAGCTGGCGCATTGCACAGCAACGGTCGGAATTTTGAGTAGCAAAATCCTCAGGCTATCATGTTCCTCACTGTGTAGGAAATCCGCACTGGCGAATTCCTAACTCCTCAGTCAGAACAAATTCCTCAGAGACCAGAAGAACTTCATCTCTGTCACTGAAGAAATTGACTGAACTGTATGAGATTTCCAATGGCTTCACTCGAAGGGATTGGTAGGTGTAGGATTTTGAGTTGAGCATCACATGGAAATTTTTCCTTAGTATTTCCTTGACCCCCTTTAATAGTACGGTGTTTCCTATGACTCAAGAAAGAGAAAATGAAACTACAAAAACAAAAGTCTTCACGCTTCATATTCCTCGAATGAATACCAAGTCTTCAAGGTCACACCATTTTCTTCACTTTCAAAGTCTTCAGAAAGTCTTCAGAATACCGAAGTCTTCAGACGAAGAACTTCATTTTTAGGGGTCGACTTTCTCTGTAAATAGCAAACTCCTCATAGACTTATAGATTTGTGTACACTCATAAACACATTAGTCCCTTAACCTATAAGTCTTCAATACACCAAAATCACTAAGGGCACTAGATGCACTTACACAAGGCATCTTTTGGGAACCCAGATTTTCTTCATAGGGGGACCGTTCCTGCAGTTAGTGCCAACATATCTAGCAAATACTTCACCATTCTGATTTTTGAACATTTTGTACTTGGAGTCAAATGACTCATCATCAGAATGAGGAGATTCACATGCATATCCAGATAGGTTAGATGGATCAACTGGAGGTCCCTTTGCAGCAACCCATGTAGTTTTGGGGTACTGCTCAGGCTTCCAATATGTACCATCAGTGTTGAGTTTCCTCTCAAAGGCAATACCCTCTTTCCTAGGGTTCTTGTTGAGGATCTGCTCTTTAAGCACATCACAAAGAGTCTGATGCCCTATGAGGCTTTTGTACATGCCTGTCATGTACAATTCCTTCAGCCCTGCATTGTCAGTGATACTAGCAATGTCCTCAGATGAGGAATTAGTGATAGCAGAGGCATGTGAAGAATTTGAAACATTAGCAGCATTTGAACATTCAGGTGAAGAATTAGCAGATTTGTGTTCAATGCATTTAAAACACGAAGGAACAAATTCTTCCTGAGATGCGTTGATTTGTTGAGCAAGTAATGAATCGCGCTCCTTCTGAAGATCTTCATAACTCACTCTTAGCTTCTCAAGATCTTCCTTTCTTTGAAGAAATTCATAAGAAAGCTTCTCATGATCGGATAAGAAAGTGTTATGATGACCTTGAAGATTGTCAAACCTAGTCTGAAGTCTCTGAAGATTTTCAGTCAAGGCTTTAGTGCGATCCATTTCTTCACCCAACATATCATCACTTTTGTCTAGCATGTTTTGAACCTTTTCAAGAGACCTTTGTTGTTTTACAGCAATCTTAGCAAGTTTAGAATAGCTGGGCTTAAGGTTTTCATCAGATTCATTCTCACTTGATTCAGAGGAGGTATATTTGAGTACCTTGGCACCGTTTGCCATGAAGCAATAGGTGGGAGCGTAGTCATCATCGCCTTCATGAGCCTTGTTGGTGAGGTCATTTTCTTCAGTGTTGAAGATAGACTTGCTGACGAATGCAGTAGCGAGAGCTAGGCTCGCCACTCCGGATTCGGACTCCTCAGATGACTCCTCTTCCTCATTTTCTTCAGATTCAGCCTCAGAGTCCATTTCCTTGCCAATGAATGCCCTAGCCTTCTTCGAGCTGCTCTTCTTGTGATATGAAGACTTTGAGGATTTTGATGATGAAGATTTTGTGGATTTCTTCTTTGTCTTCGCATCATTAGAACTGTAATCTTTGTATTTCTGCTTCTTTGATTCCTTTTCCCACTGAGGACAATCTTGAATGTAATGTCTAGGTTTCTTGCATTTGTGACAGAGCCTCCTCTTGTATTCACTAGATGATGAATCATTGCTCCTTGAGGGTCTTCCAAGGCGACCACGTCTTGAGAACTTTTGGAACCTTTTCACGAGCAGAGCCAGATCATGGCTTAGTTCTTCAGGATCACCAAGGCTGCTACCAGAGTCTTCATCTTCGGACTCAGATACCGCCTTGGCCTTCAGTGCGCGTGATCTACCATAGCTCGAACCATAGAGATCTCTTTTTTCAGCAAGTTGGAACTCATGAGTATTTAGCCTCTCGAGAAGATCAGCGGGATCAAGTGACTTGTAATCAGCACGTTCTTGTATCATCAATGCTAGAGTGTCAAATGAGGAATCAAGCGATCTCGGCAATTTCTTCACCACCTCATGGTCGGTGATGTCAGTGGCACCAAGTGCTTGAAGCTCATTTGAGATGTCAGTGAGGCGATCGAAGGTTTGTTGAACATTTTCATTGTCGAGTCTTTTGAAGCGGTTGAAGAGATTGCGAAGAACATCAACTCAAGAGTCACGCTGTGTTGAGACTCCTTCATTCACTTTGGACAACCTGTCCCAAATAAGCTTCGCTGTCTCCAAAGCACTCACTCTGCCATACTGTCCTTTGCTCAGATGGCCACATATGATATTCTTCGCTTGAGAGTCAAGTTGCTTGAATCTCTTCACATCAGCAACATTCAGAGAAGGTGTGACTGAGGGAACACCATTTTCCACAACATACCAGAGATCGTTATCAATTGCCTAAGGATGCATTCGCATCTTATTCTTCCAGTAGGGGTAGTCCGTGCCATCGAAGGTAGGACACCCAGCAGAGACCTTGATCATACCTGCGGTCGACATAACTAAAACTCCAGGCGGTTAAACCAAAATCACACAGAACAAGGGAGTACCTTGCTCTGATACCAATTGAAAGTGCGTTATATCGACTAGAGGGGGTGAATAGGCGATTTTTATGAAATTCTTCACTGAGGAATTTGCTGGTGAGGAAATTCCTTAGCGAAGAACTACTAGCAACGGAATAAGTACTCAAAAGTAAACATAACAGAATACAAGCATGGTCATCATGATGAAATGAAGACAGGCACAGAGTACAGGTAGCGTAAGCGCGGGATGAAGACAAACAAACTGAAAAAATTGAACTGAGGAAATTGAGAAAGTCTTCAGTCAAAGTCTTCTAACACAGATATGAACAAGCACACAACACAGTTATGAGGAAATGAAAGAGTTGTGGAAATAGAACCAGTAAGCTTGGTGAAGGCAATGATTTGGTAGACCAGTTCCAACTGCTTTCTCAGTTGTACGTCTGGTTGGAGCAGCGGAGTATTTAAACTCGAGGACACACAGTCCCGGACACCCAGTCCTGAACACGCAGCTCAGGACAATCAGTCCTCACCGTATTCTCCTTGAGCTAAGGTCACACAGACCTCGCCCAAGCACTCGTGGTAAGTCTTCAGGTGACTTCCGAACCTTCACAAACTTGGTCACTCGGCGATCCAGAATTCCTCTTGGATGCTCTAGACCATGACGCCTAACCGTCTGGAAGAAGCACAGTGTTCAAAGGTAACAAGCGTCGGATCCATGCAGGATGAATCTCTTCAGTGATGCTCAATCACTTGGGGTTTGTAGGTGTTTGGGTTTTGGTTTTTTCCTCACTTGATGATTTTCGCTCAAAGTCCTCAGAGGATGGGTTGCTCTCAAATGACAAGTGTCAGTTTCTCTCGGAGCAGCCAACCAGCTAGTGGTTGTAGGGGGCAGCTATTTATAGCCTAGGGAGCAGCCTGACATGATAAGACATAAATGCCCTTCAATGATATGACCGTTAGGTGGATAGATATTTTGGGCCAGCTGGCGGATAGCACAGCAACGGTCGGAATTTTGAGTAGCAAAATCCTCAGGGCTATCATGTTCCTCACTGTGTAGGCAATCCGCACTGGCGAATTCCTAACTCCTCAGTCAGAACAAATTCCTCAGAGACCAGAAGAACTTTGTCTCTATCATTGAAGAAATTGACTGAATTGTATAGATTTCCAATGGCTTCACTCGAAGGAATTGGTAGGTGTAGGATTTTGAGTTGAGAATCACATGGAAATTTTCCTTAGTATTTCCTCGACCCCCTTTAACAGTACGGTGTTTCCTATGACTCATGAAAGAGAAAATTAAACTACGAAAACAAAAGTCTTCACGCTTCATGTTCCTCGAATGAATACCAAGTCTTCAAGGTCACACCAATTTCTTCACTTTCAAAGTCTTCAGACAGTCTTTAGAAATCCAAAGTCTTCAGCCGAAGAACTTCATCTTTAGGGGTTGACTTTCTCTGTAAATATCAAACTCCTCATAGACTTATAGACCTGTGTATACTCACAAACGCATTAGTCCCTTAACCTATAAGTCTTCAATACACCAAAATAACTAAGGGGCACTAGATGCACTTACATATTTCAAGTGCTGATCTACACGGTTGCAACATCTCATGTTGTAGAATTTTCAGACGAGGATTAAGGTGTGATAGGTTGTTGTCTTGCACTCAGTTTTGCCGTGGAGTTGGATGGAGTCATTTATCTTTGAAGCTTCCGAGGTTATTTTATTTGACGGCCTTCAGCCATATTATTGTAATAAATACTCTTTATGAGGACCTTGATGTAATACGTGTGTGATTGAACTCTGTTATAATTCCTCGAGTACTATGTGTGTCAGCATACCGACCCAGGGATGACACTTAAGCACAGAGACTTCGATCCATTGGGATCGGGTCGCTACAGGTGGTGTGTGTCTGTGTGAGCGGAGGTTTTGGGGTGTGTGGTGTGTGTGGAGGGGGGGCAAGGTGGTGTTTGAGGAAATACCGCAACAACCGAAAATTTTACTAGGTGGGAGTAAAATGTCGGGCTACTGAAAATTTGGATCAAGGGCGAGTATGTAATGCCCTCTATGCGGCTATAGCTCCCACGTGTCGAGGCACGACTTAGAGACATAACCGCGTTGAAAGCAATGTCGCAAGTTAGGCAATCTTCACAACATCCCATGTAATATAAATAATGAAGGGGAGATAACATAGTTGGCTTACACTCGCCATGTCAATCAAGTACATAAATAACATTACATCATCCAAACACTCATGGCCCGACTACGGTGCCAAAATAAAAGACAACCCAACATGCGACACGGTCCCGATCACCCCAACTGGGCACCACTACTGATCATCAGGAAAGGAAACATAGTATCGTTGAGAGTCCTCATCGAACTCCCACTTGAGCTCGAGCGCGTCACCTGGAGCGGAATCATCAGGCCCTGCATCTGGTTTGGAAGTAATCTGTGAGCCACAGGGACTCAGCAATCTCGCACCCTCGCGATCAAGACTATTTAAGCTTATAGGTAAGGTAAGGTAAATATGTGGAGCTGCAGCAAGCGACTAGCATATAAGGTGGATATCCTGTTCGCAAAAGAGAGCGAGAAGAGAAGGCAAAGCACGAGCGAGAATCTAGAGAACCACCTGCGCAGACATTACTCCAACACCGTGTTCACTTCCCGGACTCCGCCGAGAAGAGACCATCACGGTAACTCACACTGTTGATTCATTTGAATTAAGTTAAGGTTCATGTTATCTACAACCGGACATTAACAAATTCCCATCTGCCCATAACCGCGGGCACGGCTTTCGAAAGTTCAAATCCCTGCAGGGGAGTCCCAACTTAGCCCATGACAAGCTCTCATGGTCAACGAAGGAATAGACCTCCTCCCGAGACGTTCCGATCAGACTCGGTATCTCGGTTCTTCAAGACACTTCGACAGGTTAAAACTAATCCAGCAACACCGCCCGAATGTGCCGACAAATCCCGATAGGAGCTGCACATATCTCGTTCTCAGGGCACAATCGGATAAGCAATCCGTACAACTAAAACCAGCCCTCGAGTTTCCCCGAGGTGGCGCTGCAAGGGGCTCTAGGTTGGACCAACACTCAGAGGAGCACTGGCCCGGGGGGGTTTAAATAAGATGACCCTCGGGCTCCGGAAACCCAAGGGGAAAAGAGGCTAGGTGGCAAATGGTAAAACCAAGGTTGGGCATTGCTGGAGGAGTTTTATTCAAAATGGACTATCAAGGGGTTCCCATTAAAACCCAACCGCGTAAGGAACGCAAAATCCGGGAACATAACACCGATATGACGGAAACTAGGGCGGCAAGAGTGGAACAAAACACTAGGCGAGAGGCCGAGCCTTCCACCCTTTACCAAGTATATAGATGCATTAAGATAACATGGCAATATAATGATATCCCAACAAGTAAATAAATGTTCCAACAAGGAACGGCCTTCAATCTTCACCTGCAACTAGCAACGCTATAAGAGGGGCTGAGCAAAGTGGTAACATAGCCAATCAACGGTTTGCTAGGACATGGTGGGTTAGATGTTTGACATGGCAATTTGGGAGGCTTGAAAGCAAGTGGTAGGCATCGTAGCATTGGCATAGCAAAAGAGCGAGCATCTAGCATAGCAAAGATAGTAGTGATTTCGAGGGTATGATCATCTTGCCTGCAAAGTTGTCAGAGTTGACTGGATCCTCGAAAGCAAACTCAACGGGCTCCTAGTTAGCGAACTCGTCTCCCGGCTCTACCCAAAAAAGACAAACAAGCAAATGGAACACAATCAACCACGTGCAAGAATCAAACAATATGATGCAAGGATGGTATGCTATGCGGGATGCGATGCGGGATGCATATGCAAGATTTGACAGGGAAAGCATGAACCTGGCCTCAACTTGGAAATCCAAGTGTGCCACTAGAAATATGAGATGAAATCGCTTGAAAACGATATAAAGAACGCTGGAATCGGAGTTACGGTTTGGAAATGGCAAGCAATTCAAATATGACACCGGTCTGCGATTTACAGCAAGTAGCCATCTAAATGCAATGAGATGAACATGCTACAGCACTCAATCATGACAACAAAATACATGGTAGGGATGCATTCATGATGCTTAACAAAAGTCTAGCACTGAGCTACGGCCAATTTGTGGCGCCCCCGATTTGACCGTACACTAATCATGCATGCAAATGTGTACGATCAAGATCAAGGACTCACGGGTAGATATCACAACACAACTCTACAAATAAAATAAGTCATACAAGCATCATATTACAAGCCAGGGGCCTCGAGGGCTCGAATACAAGAGCTCGATCATAGACGAGTCAGCGGAAGCAACAATATCTGAGTATAGACATAAGTTAAACAAGTTTGCCTTAAGAAGGCTAGCGCAAACTGGGATACAGATCAAAAGAGGCGCAGGCCCCCTGCCTGGGATCCTCCTAAACTACTCCTGGTCGTCGTCAGCGGGCAGCACGTAGTAGTAGGCACCTCCGGTGTAGTAGGAGTCATCGTCGACGGTGGCGTCTGGATCCTGGGCTCCAACATCTGGTTGCGACAACCAGGTAGAAGGGATAGGGGGAAAAGAGGGAGAAAGCAACCGTGAGTACTCATCCAAAGTACTCGCAAGCAAGGAGCTACACTACATATGCATGGGTAAATGTGTAAAGGGCCATATCGGTGGACTGAACTGCAGAAAGCCAGAATAAGAGGGGGGATAGCTAATCCTGTCGAAGACTACGCTTCTGGCCACCTCCATCTTGCAGCATGTAGAAGAGAGTAGACTGAAGTCCTCCAAGTAGCATCACATAGCATAACCCTAACCGATGATCCTCCCCTCGTCGCCCTGTGAGAGAGCGATCACCGATTGTATCTGGCACTTGGAAGGGTGTGTTTTATTAAGTATCCGGTTCTAGTTGTCATATGGTCAAGGTACAACTCCAAGTTGTCCTGTTACCGAAGATCACGGCTATTCAAATAGATTAACTTCCCTGTAGGGGTGCACCACATAACCCAACACGCTCGATCCCATTTGGCCGGACACACTTTTCTGGGTCATGCTCGGCCTCGGAAGATCAACACGTCGCAGCCCTACTTAGGCACAACAGAGAGGTCAGCACGCCGGTCTAAATCCTATGGCGCAGGGGTCTGGGCCCATCGCCCTTTGCACACCTGCACGTTGCGAACGCGGCCGGAAGCAGACCTAGCCTAGTAGGCGTTCCAGTCCAATCCGGCGCGCGCCACTCAGTCGCTGACGTCACGAAGGCTTCGGCTGATACCACGACGTCGAGTGCCCATAACTGTCCCCGCGTAGATGGTTAGTGCATATAGGCCAGTGGCCAGACTCAGATCAAATACCAAGATCTCGTTAAGCGTGTTATTTTGAAATAACCGCGAACACCGACCAAGGCCAGGCCCACCTCTCTACTAGGTGGTCTCAACCTGCCCTGTCGCTTCGCCACAAGGATCCACACAGAGGGCCGTCGGGAAAGTATGTCCTTCCAGCCCCCAATTCGTGAATCAACTGCGGGTACTCCTCGAGCCAACCCAACTTTGGTCATCACATGAATCATGTATAAAGTATATAGTATATATCCGTGATCACCTCCCGAGTGATCACGGCCCGATAGTATAGCATGGCAGACGGACAAGAATGTAGGGCCACTGATGATAAACTAGCATCCTATACCAAGCACTAGGATTGCAGGTAAAGGTAACAACAGTAGTAGGAAGGACAGGCTATGCATCGGGATAGGATGAACGGAAAGCAATAACATGCTACACTACTCTAATGCAAGCAGTATAGAGAAGAGTAGGCGATATCTGGTGATCAAAGGGGGGGGGGTTGCCTGGTTGCTCTAGCAAGAGAGGGGTCGTCAACACCGTAGTCGTACTGGGTAGCAGCGGCATCGGTCTCGGTGTCTAGCGAGAGAAGAGGGGGAAGAAACAATAAATATAATGCAAACAAATGCATGACGATGCATGACATGACAAAGCATGGTGCTAGGTGTGCCCTAACGCGGTACGAGGTGGTACCGGTGAAGGGGGAAAACATCCGGGAAAGTATCCCCGGTGTTTCGCGTTTTCGGGCAGAGTAGTCGGAGGGGGAAAGTTACGAGTTCAATAGGTTAGGGAGGTGTGGCGGATGAACGGGTTGCGTATCCGAAATCGTCTCGTCGTTCTGAGCAACTTTCATGTACAAGGTATTTTCATCCGAGTTACGGATTAAAAGATATGATTTTCTAAAGATTTAAATCATTTTCTGATTTTAATTATATATTTAATTCCAACATTATCCAAAACAGTGTGTGGTGACGTAGGCATGATATCAGAGTGATGTCAGCAGGTCAACTGGTCGGTTGACCAGTCAAACCAGACAGGTGGGTCCAGTGGGACCCACATGTCATTGTCAGGGGCATTAACAGGGGGTTTAGACTAACTAAACAGGTTAATTAGAGGGTGGGACCCAGCAGTTAGTGAGAGAATAGGGTTTTAATTAGCTAACTATTTAGTTAACCAATTATTCTTTTTATTTATTTCGTTTATTGAAGTGGGGCCTATAGGTCAGTGAGATAGGGGCGGCCCAGTCAGCAGTTGACCCAGTCAACAGGTCAACAGGGGGCTCTGGGCCCACTAGTCAGTGGCCCAGGTGGTGGGACCCGCGGTGCCAGGTCAGCAGGGCCGGCCCTCGCCGCCGGCCACCAAAAGCACGGCGCAGACCCGCCGGAGTTCCCCGGAAATTGTGCACAGGGCACGGATCCGCGCGCGCCTGGGCTCGTCCGAACGAGCGCGCAGAGGCGCATCTAGTGGGGGCGGTGGCGTGGCCGGAGGAGGGCCGCAGCGTCACCGGTGACGAGCGGGGCGGACGCCGGCGTTCGGCCGCGAGAGGGAAATGGCGTTGCGGCACGGCAGCAAGTACCCTAAACGGCCAGGAGGCCTCTACGGGCGCGTGCGAGCACGACAGGCATGAGCCCGGGACCAAATGGTCACCGGACGGCTGCCGGCGACGAGCGCGTGCGGCGATGTGTTCGGGCGTTCATCAAGCTAGCGCCTAGCGGCCACGGAGCAGTGCGCGAGCGGGTGCGTTGGGTTCCTGGGGGCACCAGGAACAAGATGTCGTGCTCAGGCGAGCACGACGGAGAGTACGGCCACGGCGGCGAGGTGATCCGTGGCGACGGGCTCTCGGGTACTTCGGCGGCGGCTGGCTAGGGCACATGAGAGAGAGAGAGAGGAGGGAGCAGGGGCTCACCGAGCGGCGCACACGGTGGCCCTTGGGGGTTTAGTAGCTGCAGGGGCGCGGTCGGAGTCGGTGAAGAACAGCGGCGGAGTTTGTCGGAGCAGAGGAAGATGAAGGCGGCGTCGGGGCGTTGCGGTGGCTCCGGTCTCCAACGGGGAGCACCAGTCGAAGCAGCGGACGACGGCGGCCCTTGGAGACACCGTGGGGCGGCAAGGTGGGCACGGTGGCCGTGGCTAGGCCGGAGCCATGGCGGCGGTGGCGCTCGGTTACGAGGGGAACGAGGGGGGAGCGCGGTGGATCTGAGGGGGAAGGCGCGGGGACCGAGGGGAGAGTGGGGCGAGTGGGAGGAGAGACCGAGGGGGCACGGCGTGGCGACCTTATCCCCTCATCATCACCGGCGAGAGGGTGAGGCGGGGACGCGCCCCTGTTCCAACCCGGGTCAGGGGATCAGGGAAGGGAGGCGGCAGGGGAGGCGGGCCGGTACGGCCGGATGGGCCAAGTGAGTTAGCTGGGCCAGATGGCCCAGGGGGGTTTGGGGGGTTTTCCTTTCTCTTTCCTTTTTTTTCTTTTCTGTTTTATTTCATTTTAAAGTATTTAGTCTTTTACTAAAAATGTGTTTTCTGCACCATAATTACCTTTGTAATGTTTGGCGTCCACCGAACATTTTTGTTTCAATTTTGAAAACTTTTATTGTCGACCTTAATTTTAAGTTTGAATTTGACGCGTTTTTGAATTATCCCGAGATTAGTAACAGTAATCGCAGATGACATGGCATCATTAGGAGAGTTTTACTGTAGCCAAATTATCCGGGCGTTACAAATCTCCTCCACTACAAGAAATCTCGTCCCGAGATTTAGGAGGTAGAAGGAAACAGTGCGGGGTATTCATCACGCAGGCGGTCCTCGCATTCCCAAGTGGCTTCGTCTTCAGAGTGATTCGACCACTGGACTTTGAGGAATTTGATCGCCTTCCGACGTGTGCGGCGTTCAGCTTGGTCAAGAATGCGGACCGGATGCTCTTTATAAGAGAGGTCCTATTGCAATTCGAGCACTTCATGATCCACCACTCGGATTGGATCCTTGAAGCAACGGCGGAGTTGTGACACATGGAACACATCATGAACCTGTGAAAGGTTCGGCGGAAGCTCCAGTTGATATGCCACTTTTCCACGCCTTTCGAGAATAGTAAAGGGACCGATATAGCGAGGAGCTAGCTTGCCATTGATCCCGAAGCGGTGAGCACCCTTCATTGGTGTAACTCGAAGATAAGCCTTTTCGCCAGGTTGATAGACCATGTCTTGGTGATGACGGTCATACTGACTTTTCTGACGTGACTGAGCAGTCTTGAGATTCTCGCGAATAATGCGAACTTGTTCTTTGGCCTGTTGGATAATATCCGGACCGAAGAGTGGATGTTCCCCAGTTTCTGACCAGTTCAGAGGGGTTCGACACTTTTGTCCATATAGCACTTCGAAGGGGGACATCTTCAGACTAGCTTGATAGCTATTATTATAAGAGAACTCGGCATATGGAAGAGATTCCTCCCATTTCTTGCCGAATGAGATTACACAAGCTCGAAGCATGTCTTTGAGAACTTGGTTGACACGTTCAACCTGTCCTTGCGACTGAGGAAGAAACGCAGTACTGAACGACAGATGAGTTCCCATAGCTTCTTGGAAACTCGCCCAAAACCTTGAAGTGAATAAGCTGCCATGGTCTGAATTGATAACCAGTGGGATACCGTGAAGTGAAACAATTCTGGCCATGTAGAGAGTAGCAAGCTGACTAGCAGTGATTGTCTCTTTGACCGCCAGAAAATGGGCAACTTTGGAAAGTCGGTCAATGACGACAAGAATAGCATCATTGCCTTTCTCCGATTTGGGAAATCCAGTGACAAAGTCCATTTCAACATGGTCCCACTTCCATTCAGGAATAGAGATAGGTTGCAGTGTTCCAGCAGGCTTTTGATGCTCTGCTTTGATACGGCGACAAACGTCACACTCAGCAACATAACGAGCAATGTCCTGCTTCATATTAGACCACCAGAATCTTTGACGAATATCCTGGTACATCTTTGTACTACCAGGATGGATGGACAGAGGCGTATCATGAGCTTCTTGCATAACCCTTTTAGTCTTATCCAGGTTTTTCTTCGAACATGGTACCACTAGGCGGCCTTTGAAATACAAGGCGCCATCGTCGGCGACAGTGAAGAATGAGGGCTTTCCTTCTGCTAGATGGCATTTAATCTTATGGACTTCAGAGTCATAACCTTGAATAGTCTTTATACCAGCTACGAGATCTGGTACGACAGCTAGGGTATTTAGAGAACCCTTAGTAACAACAAGAAGATTCATCTTGCGGAACTCCGAGGGAGGGGGAGCGAGTGCTCCAGGAGGAACAATACGGAGGTTCAGCTTTCTAAATTCTTCGACAAGCGAGGGCTGAACTTTGTGAACCTGGAGGTGGTTGCAGTAAGACTTGCGGCTCAAGGCATCAGGCATTACATTAGCCTTGCCGGGGGTATAGGATATACCCACGTCAAAGTCTGCAACAGTCTCCATCCATCTCTGCTGGCGGAGGTTCAGATCTGGCTGAGTAAACAGATACTTCAGACTTTGGTGGTCGGTGAAGATCTCGCAACGATTACCGAGAAGGTAATGTCGCCATTGCTTCAGTGCATGAATGACAGCAGCAAGCTCGAGGTCATGAACTGGGTAGTTTTCTTCACGAGGGCGCAGTTGACGAGAGGCATAAGCAACCACTCTGCGCTCTTGCATTAGGACAGCCTAATCCTTGACGGGAAGCATCGCAGTAAATGACGAAGTCCTTCTTAGTATCAGGTGGAGCAAGCACGGGGGCAGAGGTCAACTTGTCTTTGAGCGCCTGAAAACTTTCCTGACACTTGTCTATCCATTCGAACTTGACACCCTTATGCAACAGATTAGTCAGAGGCCTGGCAATCTTGGAGAAGTTCTTGACGAATCGACGACAATAGCTGGCAAGACCGAGAAAACTTCGGACTTGCTTGACGTTCTTCGGAGGAGTCCAATCGAGAATAGCCTGAACTCGTTCAGGGTTGATGGCAATACCATCCTTGGAGATGACATGCCCAAGATAGGTTACTTCGGGGAGCCACAATTCACACTTGGAATACTTAGCATACAGTTGATGTTCTCGAAGCTTCTCCAGCACAAGACGCAAATGTCCAGCATGTTCTTCCTCGTTCTTGGAAAATACAAGGATATCGTCCAGATAAACCACGACGAACTTGTCGAGGTAATCCATGAATATATAATTCATCAGATGAGAGAAGGTGGCGGGAGCATTCGTTAAGCCGAATGACATGACGGTGTACTCGTATGACCCATACCGAGTCACGAAGGCGGTTTTTGGGATGTCCTCCTCACGAACACGGATCTGGTGGTAACCCAACCTCAAGTCAAGTTTGGAGAACACTGATGAGCCAGCCAGTTGATCATAAAGATCATTGATCCGAGGAAGAGGATATTTATTCTGAATGGTAGCTTGGTTTATAGGACGGTAGTCTTGGACTAATCGGTTTGTCCAATCCTTCTTCTTAACAAAGAGAGAAGGTGCTCCCCAAGGAGAGCAACTTGGGCGAATGAAACCTTTGACAAGAGATTTGTCGATTTCCTCCTTAAGCTCAATGAGTTCATGCGGCGGCATCTTGTAGGGTCGTCTAGCTATAGGGGTAGTGTCGGGTTTCAAGTCGATGATGAATTCGACAGCTCTAGCAGGGGGAATCCCCAGAAGTTCTTCTGGGAAGACATCTTGGAATTCACGAACGACGGGAATGTTTTCAATGCCCTCGAGTGGTGCAGCATTCAATGCATTCAAGGCATAAAGACGTGCCTCGGCGTTCTGAACTAGATGAGCTTGGTAAGCAATTATTTCATCAGAAGGGTGTAGCAGATGGACGACCTTAGTGGCGCAAACTATAGAAGCAGTATGCGCTTTCAACCAATCCATTCCCAGAATGAGGTCAATGCTACAGGACTTTAGTACGATGGGGGAGGCAAGGAATTCCAGTCCTTCAATTTCAATGGGAACGTTGTGACTAACCATAGAGGTTTGACACTGGCCCGCGGGAGTGTGTACAACAATCGCAGTGTTCATCTCTTCGTATTTAATGCCATGCATGAATGCAAACTCAGCTGATAAGAATGAATGTGATGCTCCTGTATCAAATAAAACAGATGCTGGTATGGAATTTACGAGGAGTGTAACCATCGCGGTAGCAGGCTGGTCTAGAACTTCATTGAGATCAACGTGGTTGGCATGAACACGACCATAAGACTTGGTACTGTTGTTGCGGGGCTGGTTGCTTCCAGGCCAGTTGCTGGAACGGCCAGTTGATTCTGGTTCTGGTTGCATTCCCTAGCACGGTGCCCTGGTTGCCCACACCTGAAGCACAATCCATTATTGGGAGTGGGAACAGGAGCTTGTGGTGGTGGAGCTGGAAGTCTTGGCTGCCTAGTTGGAGGAGCAAGCAGACGAGGTGCAGCATAGGTCTGCCTTGGGGTGGGTGCATTCGGCTGGTACATGCTGTTGGGAATCCATATCTTGTGCTTCTGCGAGGACGGGCCCGAAGAAGAGCCCGTGTCACGGTTGCGCCTGTGAGAGCCCTGGTATTCCTGCAGACCAGTTTCAACATTGATGGCCTTGTTCACCAGGGTGGCGAAATCAGCAAAATCATGCACTAGAAGTGCGAGCTTGATGTCAGCTTGAAGGCCATCACGGAACTTCTCCTGTCTGCGTGCATCAGTTGCAATGTCTTCTTCAGCATAGCGGGACAAGTCAAGAAACTCCCGCTGATAAGCTTCAACAGTCTTGTTGCCTTGGGTGAGGTTGCGAAACTCGCGCTTCTTACGGTCCATGACTCCCTGAGGAATGAAGCGAGCACGGAAGGCAGCTTGGAAGTCTGGCCAGGTGATGATTGTTCCAGCTGGCAGAGTACGCCTGTGGCTGTCCCACCATTGAGCTGCGGGTCCTTTCAGGAAGAAGGAAGCAAAGGTGACATAGCTGGCAGGGGCTACATCAGCAGACTCCATCTCATAGGTGATGTCACGGAGCCAGTCATCAGCATCCAGAGGCTGAGTTGAGCTGCGGTACACAGTTGGGTTGAGGCGCATGAAATCCTGCAGAGTCACTCGGGTTGGCTGCTGGTTCATATTGGGGCGAGGAAACTGAGCCATAATATTCTCCATGAACTGACGATTCAGCTCAAACTGTTGCATCATCCCAGCCATGTACTCAGGCGGTGGTGGGGCGTTGCCACCACGACCACGACCACCTGGTCTAACCATCCTGCTAATATTTAACAGGGGTAGTTCAGCATTGAGAAATTTGCAAAAAACAAGAATCATTCATGATGAAACATGCACAACGAAAGCAGCACGATAGATACTACATAGTAGTCGGCATATCTTACAAAAGAGATCATGCATAGAGTTCGTTACACAGAGTTCGGTACATAGGCTAAGACATCATAGGCGGCACACAGGCTCACGGCGAATGCATCTAACACTAACAAGCAAGTCTACATCAGTCCCACGCGGTATTGCGGAGGTAGGTGTAGCCCGACAGCTGGTAGTGACACGAAGGGAAGACCTCCACGCGAGTAGCCTGGGGTCCGCGGATACTCTGGTGCGGAACCCGATGCGCAGGTGGCAGGAGAGGACCAAATGCAGGAGAGTAGCCTCCCACATCTGGCCAGCTGACGCCCTGGGGCATCACGGTCCTGGCAGGGTAGATCGCAGAACCCGACAGATCACCAGATCGGACAGAGGGGTGCAACAGCGTCAGAGCACGATACAGGTGCTGACGGGTGGTGTACAACTCGTGGCGAAGAGCTCGGTTAGCTCTATCCAGCCCATCAGCATGCAGAACCAGGTTCTGATGGTAGAAGGGCTCTCGGGTGACAATGGAGTAGGCCGAGTGTAGTATCCCTCCGCACCAACATCGGATGCGATAGCAATGTGCCTGAAGGGGAAGGTGTCCAACTCCTGATACTCTCCACGAAGACGTGTCAGAGCAGCATAAGCAGCATCGTGGACCGCCATATCGATAGTCACTCCAACACCATTTGCAGTGTGCAGCACAGCAGAGGAGTCATACTCCCGAGAGTAGAGGTGGACGATGGCACGGTACTGCTCCTGGTTGAAGTCCTGATACTCCTCATAGACGGTGTACTCAGGGTGCCAGCGATAACCCAGATAGGTCATCATCTCAACCAACACAGCAGGTGATCCTGAGGCACCAATGGCCGTCGTGTGGCGCACGACCTGCCTCGTGGGTTCTATCTGAAAACAAAGATGTTTTCACAGGAGTCAAACGACAATGTGGATAATGTTCAAATACTACTCTAAAGAATAACTGGGGCTTATCCAACTTTGGGGTGAACATGGTCCGGGATCCTAGTGTTAGAGTTAGTAAAATCGTTTAACCCGAGTAGGAGAGAGTTCAGAGTCCCAGAGTAAGGATCGAGGAGTAAAAGATCCTAATACCACCCAGACGGCGACGTGGGCCCGTACGGCAAACAACCATGTTAGTAAAAGTTTTTATAATGTCTAGACTCAACTTCGGCCAAGGAGTGTGGAAGGGGGATTCTTACAGGCACTCGGCTCTGATACCAACTTGTGGCGAACCCGATTTGACCGTACACTAATCATACACGCAAATGTGTACGATCAAGATCAAGGACTCACGGGTAGATATCACAACACAACTCTACAAATAAAATAAGTCATACAAGCATCATATTACAAGCCAGGGGCCTCGAGGGCTCGAATACAAGAGCTCGATCATAGACGAGTCAGCGGAAGCAACAATATCTGAGTATAGACATAAGTTAAACAAGTTTGCCTTAAGAAGGCTAGCACAAACTGGGATACAGATCGAAAGAGGCGCAGCCCCCCTGCCTGGGATCCTCTTAAACTACTCCTGGTCATCGTCAGCGGGCAGCACGTAGTAGTAGGCACCTCCGGTGTAGTAGGAGTCGTCGTCGACGGTGGCGTCTGGATCCTGGGCTCCAACATCTGGTTGCGACAACCAGTTAGAAGGGATAGGGGGAAAAGAGGGAGAAAGCAACCGTGAGTACTCATACAAAGTACTCGCAAGCAAGGAGCTACACTACATATGCATGGGTAAATGTGTAAAGGGCCATATCGGTGGACTGAACTGCAGAAAGCCAGAATAAGAGGGGGGATAGCTAATCCTGTCGAAGACTACGCTTCTGGCCACCTCCATCTTGCAGCATGTAGAAGAGAGTAGACTGAAGTCCTCCAAGTAGCATCGCATAGCATAACCCTAACCGATGATCCTCCCCTCGTCGCCCTGTGAGAGAGCGATCACCGATTATATCTGGCACTTGGAAGGGTGTGTTTTATTAAGTATCCGGTTCTAGTTGTCATATGGTCAAGGTACAACTCCAAGTTGTCCTGTTACCGAAGATCACGGCTATTCAAATAGATTAACTTCCCTGCAGGGGTGCACCACATAACCCAACACGCTCGATCCCATTTGGCCGGACACACTTTTCTGGGTCATGCTCGGCCTCGGAAGATCAACACGTCGCAGCCCTACTTAGGCACAACAGAGAGGTCAGCACGCCGGTCTAAATCCTATGGCGCAGGGGTCTGGGCCCATCGCCCTTTGCACACCTGCACGTTGCGAACGCGGCCGGAAGCAGACCTAGCCTAGTAGGCGTTCCAGTCCAATCCGGCGCGCGCCACTCAGTCGCTGACGTCACGAAGGCTTCGGCTGATACCACGACGTCGAGTGCCCATAACTGTCCCCGCGTAGATGGTTAGTGCATATAGGCCAGTGGCCAGACTCAGATCAAATACCAAGATCTCGTTAAGCGTGTTATTTTGAAATAACCGCGAACACCGACCAAGGCCAGGCCCACCTCTCTACTAGGTGGTCTCAACCTGCCCTGTCGCTTCGCCACAAGGATCCACACAGAGGGCCGTCGGGAAAGTATGTCCTTCCAGCCCCCAATTCGTGAATCAACTGCGGGTACTCCTCGAGCCAACCCGACTTTGGTCATCACATGAATCATGTATAAAGTATATAGTATATATCCGTGATCACCTCCCGAGTGATCACGGCCCGATAGTATAGCATGGCAGACGGACAAGAATGTAGGGCCACTGATGATAAACTAGCATCCTATACCAAGCACTAGGATTGCAGGTAAAGGTAACAACAGTAGTAGGAAGGACAGGCTATGCATCGGGATAGGATGAACGGAAAGCAGTAACATGCTACACTACTCTAATGCAAGCAGTATAGAGAAGAGTAGGCGATATCTGGTGATCAAAGGGGGGGGGTTGCCTGGTTGCTCTAGCAAGAGAGAGGGGTCGTCAACACCGTAGCCGTACTGGGTAGCAGCGGCATCGGTCTCGGTGTCTAGCGAGAGAAGAGGGGGAAGAAACAATAAATATAATGCAAACAAATGCATGACGATGCATGACATGACAAAGCGTGGTGCTAGGTGTGCCCTAACGCGGTACGAGGTGGTACCGGTGAAGGGGGAAAACATCCGGGAAAGTATCCCCGGTGTTTCGCGTTTTCGGGCAGAGTAGTCGGAGGAGGAAAGTTACGAGTTCGATAGGTTAGGGAGGTGTGGCGGACGAACGGGTTGCGTATCCGGAATCGTCTCGTCGTTCTGAGCAACTTTCATGTACAAAGTATTTTCATTATATATTTAATTCCAACATTATCCAAAACAGTGTGTGGTGACGTAGGCATGACATCAGAGTGATGTCAGCTGGTCAACTAGTCAGTTGACCAGTCAAACCAGACAGGTGGGTCCAGTGGGACCCACATGTCATTGTCAGGGGCATTAACAAGGGGTTTAGACTAACTAAACAGGTTAATTAGAGGGTGCGACCCAGCAGTTAGTGAGAGAATAGGGTTTTAATTAGCTAACTATTTAGTTAACCAATTATTCTTTTTATTTATTTCGTTTATTGAAGTGGGGCCTATAGGTCAGTGAGATAGGGGCGGCCCAGTCAACAGTTGACCCAGTCAACAGGTCAACAGGGGGCCCTGGGCCCACCAGTCAGTGGCCCAGGTTGTGGGACCTGCGGTGCCAGGTCAGCAGGGCCTGCCCTCGTCGCCGGCGACCAAAAGCACGGCGCAGACCCGCCGGAGTTCGCCGGAAATTGCGCATAGGGCACGGATCCGCGCGCGCCTGGGCTCATTCGAACGAGCGCGCAGAGGCGCATCTAGTGGGGGCGGTGGCGTGGCTGGAGGAGGGCCGCAGCGTCACCGGTGACGAGCGGGGCGGACGCCGGCGTTCGGCCGCGTGAGGGAAACGGCGCTGCGGCACGGCAGCAAGTACCCTAAACGGCCAGGAGGCCTCTACGGGCGCGTGCGAGCACGACAGGCAAGAGCCTGGGACCAAATGGTCACCGGACGGCTGCCGGTGACGGGCGCGTGCGGCGATGCGTTCGAGCGTTCATCGAGCTAGGGGCTAGCGGCCACGGAGCAGTGCGCGAGCGGGTGCGTTGGGTTCCTGGGGGCACCAGGAACAAGATGCCATGCTCAGGCAAGCACGACGGAGAGTACGGCCACGGCGGCGAGGCGATCCGCGGCGACAGGCTCTCGGGTACTTCGGCGGCAGCTGGCTAGGGTGCACGAGAGAGAGAGAGAGAGGAGGGAGCAGGGGCTCACCGGGCGGCGCACACGGTGGCCCTTGGGGGTTTAGTAGCTGCAGGGGCGCGGCCGGAGTCGGTGAAGAACGGCGGTGGAGTTTGTCGGAGCAGAGGAAGACGAAGACGGCGTCGGGGCGTTGTGGTGGCTCTGGTCTCCAACGGGGAGCACCAGTCGAAGCAGCGGACGACGGTGGCCCTTGGAGACACCGTGGGGCGGCGAGGTGGGCACGGTGGCCGTGGCTAGGCCGGAGCCATGGCGGCGGTGGCGCTCGGTTACGGAGGGGAACGAGGGGGGAGCGCGGTGGATCTGAGGGGGAAGGCGCGGGGACCGAGGGGAGAGTGGGGCGAGTGGGAGGAGAGACCGAGGGGGCGCGGCGTGGCGACCTTATCCCCTCGTCGTCGCCGGCGAGAGGGTGAGGCGGGGACGCGCCCCTGTTCCGACCCGGGTCGGGGGAACAGGGAAGGGAGGCGGCAGGGGGAGGCGGGCCGGTTCGGCCGGATGGGCCAAGTGGGTTAGCTGGGCCAGATGGCCCAGGGGGGTTTGGGGGGTTTTCCTTTCTCTTTCCTTTTTTTCTTTTCTGTTTTATTTCATTTTAAAGTATTTAGTCTTTTACTAAAAATGTGTTTTCTGCACCATAATTACCTTTGTAATATTTGGCGTCCACCGAACATTTTTGTTTCAATTTTGAAAACTTTTATTGTCGACCTTAATTTTAAGTTTGAATTTGACGCGTTTTCGAATTATCCCGAGATTAGTAACAGTAATCGCAGATGACATGGCATCATTAGGAGAGTTTTACTGTAGCCAAATTATCCGGGCGTTACACAATTCATCCATTAACGGGTTCACACAAGCATGGCAAAAATGCATATGGTAAACAGATTTCAGACTTAGTGAAATTAGCACTTGTCTGGAATCTCAGATCAGGTAGCACTCTTCGGAGCAACAAAACTATATGCTACAAGACCTGAACATGACAAAGTAAAGCATGGCATGTAGATACTCAAAGAGCTTAACAAAAGTCCCTTAGTGACCTTGAGCCAAAAGGGATCCGAAAATACAATTGCAAGCATGTGAACATGGCAAAAACATAATCAGTTTTCCAACTTAGTGAAAACTGAAGCATGCTGAAAACAGATATCAAGTAGGCATGTTTACGAGCTCGATGCACTCACTACGGAGCAAATCATGACAAGTTAAGCATGCACCCATCAAGAATACACAAAATGCAATCTAGACATGGCAAGAACAATAGCATAGCATGCACGGATCAACTACAACATCCACGGCAAAATCGCTAACAAGTAGACAATCTGCCCAGATTCACGAAGTAGCAAAAGTAGAGCTCAATTGACTCAAGCTAGGGTGCTCCATAATTGCAAACAAAGACATGGATGGATAGAGCACTACAAGATAAACAAAACATCCTTACTGATCATCCTCAAAAGAGGCACGGATCACTAGGAAACAACATGAACATATGGTCATATGAGATAAACAGCTCAAGGACTTAGTGGAAATGCTAAGTCCCTGAAATCAGCATTACCAAGTGCCTCACTTGGCAAGCTTGTGCTAGTCACCACACACATCACAAAAATACATGGGTTGCACCTCTAGAAAGATGGAAAAACCCTTAACAAAACATATGTAGAGCTCATGGGCATAGCATGCACACAATAATCATGGCAAAAATGACAAATATCTAAATGGAGCAGCAGATCTGACAAATATCTCAAGTAGCCCTCTTCTAACAGCATTACGGGCATCAAGATGAACTCAAATGAAAATGATGCAATGGAATGAAATGATGTACTCTCTGAGACGAACATTTTGATATGCTATATGCCAAAAACGGAGCTACGGATGCGGAGATATAGCATGATGAACATGAGCACATGAACTAGGGTTTCGGGAGAAAAAGTCAACCGAGGCGATTTGGATCTGAGATCTGCACGCCTCCCGAGGTCACCGGAGTTGAGGAGCTTGCCAGCGCGAGGAGGCGAGGCGGTGGCCGGAGGAGGTCGCTGGACGGCGGCGGGGCGGTGCAGCCCGAGCACTGGAGGGCGGCGCTGGCCGAGGAC
>NC_057800.1:239487000-239509258 GCF_018294505.1 Triticum aestivum
GCGGTGGGAGGTCGCCGGCCGGCGTCGATGGCGGGCGGCGGCGCCGATGGCCTCGGGTGGCCGGACCCGAGGAGGGTGGCGGCGGCTTCGGGCGAGAGGAGGCGGGGCGATGTGGGCCGAGGAGGGCCCCTCGCGGGCTTCGGCGGGCCGCGGTGGGAGGCGCCGGCGGAGCGACACGTGGTGGCCTACGAGTGGTTGCGGGCAGCGGCGGAGAGGCGTCCGACGCAGGTGGACATGTCCGGCGTGGCGCGAGGAGGATTTCTAGGGTTAGGGGAGAAGAGACCCGGGATTTGAGGAGGGGGTCCTATTTATAGGCATAGGAGGAGCTAGGAGAGTCCAAATGAGGTGCGATTTTCGGCCACACGATCGTGATCGAACGCTCTAGATGATGGAGAGGGTTTTGGTGGGTTTTAGGCCAAATTGGAGGGGTGTTGGGCTGCAACACACACGAGGCCTTTTCGGTCCCTCGGTTAACCTTTGGAGCATCAAACAAAGTCC
Source organism: Triticum aestivum (assembly GCF_018294505.1). Taxonomy (NCBI): domain Eukaryota; kingdom Viridiplantae; phylum Streptophyta; class Magnoliopsida; order Poales; family Poaceae; genus Triticum; species Triticum aestivum. Next base: position 239,487,499 of record NC_057800.1, read on the forward strand.
AAATGGTACGAAACTTGACAGGCGGTCTACCGGTAGTAAACAAAGGCCGCTTGGCAAGTTTCGGTCCAATCCGGAAATGTTTAATCCCCACACACGAAAGAAAGGTAGAAATGACCACCGGAGGAGAACGAAGCGCCGGAATGCAAAACGGGCAACGGTGAAAATGCTCGAATGCATGAGATGAACACGTATGCAAATGCAATGCACATGATGACATGATATGGGATGCATGACAATGATAAAAACACACGGAGACAAAGACCCGAACCCGAGAAAATAAAATAACTTAAGGCCGGAAACAACAAGAGTTGGAGTACATATTGGGTAAGTTACATCCAGGGTGTTAGAGAGTAGATATTTTTGCGATTGTGTGGGATGCAGAGGCGGGAGTAAAATGTCGGGGCTACTGAAAATTTGGATCAAGGGAGAGCAGATATTTTTGAGATTCTGAGGGTTGTAGAGGCAAGAGTAACAAGGCGGGGCTACTGAAAACTTGAATCAAGAGCAAGAAAATATTTTGGAGATTGTGAGGCATGTAGAGGCGGGAGTAAAATGTCGGGGCTATTGAAAATTTGAATCAAGGGATTGAAGCAGAGCGAGAGTAACAGACATCGCACATGGTCCACACATACTAATCGTGTGCTATCAAACATAAAAACCTTTCAGGCGGTAGATATTTTTGAGATTGCAAGGTAGTGGATATTTTTGAGAGCGGGGGGCAAGCCTCGTGGAGCCCAATCTACTATGCTGATGTGAGTGACAGGGGCACATGCATGGCACAAGGGTAGTCTGAGCGAACCGTGTCCGTTGCATCCCCAATCGTAGACGATTGTTGCATCCTACTCGTCGGTTGTTTATAAATTTGTCAAAAAATAATAACGTGGGAAAGGGTCAGAACACGAACACACTTGCATGTGGACCAAATATATGTATCAAAAGGGTGGTTTGATGTTCAAATACCCAATGCACAACTTTGATGTGACACCTGCCGCACAAAGCGCACAACATTGCTCGTCAGCCACCCCCTACAAACCCCACTTCGTGTCGGCGGTAAGGGAATCCTAGCTACGAATGCATGCACCTAGATAAATATCACCCTAACATAACACAAAACCTATAGGAGTCCATCATATATATCGTCAAACTTCCCCTTTCGCTTCCTGGGAAAGGTGGATAGTGTGCCGACCCACAAACATGTGCTTGTGGCGGGAGATGGGTGAGACCACATACGAACCACCTGCGGGTGGCCCTATACTATATGTATCAAAAGGGTGTGGTGTGATATTTAACTACCATTCACAACTTTGATGTGGCACGTGTGCCTCGCAAATTAACCGGACTTCCCTGACCCCACGGAGGTTGTAGGTAGTGCGAACTAGCGCCCCTACCCCCACCCCCATGCCCACCCCCACACACATGTGTCGGGGGGAGAGCATCTCACCAAGACGTACTGTAACACGGACCAAACAGAATCCAACTTGATTGTATAACCTCTCTCGCTCGTTGTTTGTCAAAGTGATGGGCATCCACACGACCCCGCGAAATGGGCTAGCTTGTCGTCGATAACCTCGCGAGGGATTACTGTCTGAAGACAAAACCCACTCTGTGCATTGATAATCCCCAAGTGCAGGGAATCATCGTAGCAATTCCCAAAGGTGGAAGTGATAAGTATGGAGTGTCGAACCCACAAGGAGCTAAAGGTAAGATCAATATTCTCTCAAGCCCTATTTGCCACTGATACGACTCTACGTACACCGAACATTTGCTTCCAAGTAGAAACGAGAAATAAAACTACATCGTGGGTATGAAGAGGATAACTTTGCACAATATCAGAGAGCTAAAACATAAAAGTAGGTGTTGTTATCATAAAGTTAGAATATATTACTAAATATTATAAATAGCGAGTGTGGAAAAATGGTGGATCGGTGTGCGGAATTGTCTTTGGCAATTGTTAACAAGACCGGTAGTCGTCATTGCAATTTCATATGAGGGAGAGGCGTAAGCTAACAAACTTTCTCTTCTTGGATCATATGCACTTATGATTGGAACTCTAGCAAGCATCCGCAACTACTAAAGATCATTAAGGTAAAACCCAACCATAGCATTAAAACATCAAGTCCCCTTTATCCCATACGCAACAATCCCCTTACTCGGGTTTATGCTTCTGTCACTCAAGCAACCCACTATAAGCGAATCATGAACGTATTGCAACACCCTACAGCGGGAATCCCTCACGCTTGCGCGACACGGAGGGCACAATCGGACAGCACCAAAATAAAACATACAACTCGTACCAATCTAGATCATCAATCAACCCAAAGACAAAGGATATCTACTCAAAACATCATTGGATGGCAACACATCATTGGATCATAATATGTGGCATAAACCACCATGTTAAGTAGGGATTACAGCGGCGTGCGGGAGAGTGGACCGCGTAAAAGAGATGAGGGTGGTGATGATGATGGTGATGGTGATGTTGATGAAGACGATCACCGCGGTGATGATTCCCCTCCCGATATGCTACCTCTTGAGCATGCATTGGTTTTCCCTTGAAGAGGAAAGGGTGATGCAGCAAAGTAGCGTAAGTATTTCCCTTAGTTTTTGAGAACCAAGGTATCAATCCAGTAGGAGACTACATGCAAGTCGCCTAGTACCTGCACAAACAATCAAGAACCTTGCAACCAACGCGATAAAGGGGTTGTCAATCCCTTCACGGCCACTTGCAAAAGTGAGATCTAATAAAGATAATAAGATAAATATTTTTGGTATTTTTGTTGTATAGATTGGAAAGTAAAGATTGCAAAGTAAACAGCGACAGAGATAACTAGTTGACGGGAGACTAATATGATGTAAAATAGACCCAGGGGCCATAGGTTTCACTAGTGGCTTCTCTCAAGATAGCAAATATTATGGTGGGTGAACAAATTACTGTCGGGCAATTGATAGAAAAGCGCATAGTTATGAGAATATCTAGGCATGATCATAAACATAGGCATCATGTCCGTGACAAGTAGACCGAAACGATTCTGCATCTACTACTATTACTCCACACATCGACCGCTATCCAGCATGCATCTAGAGTATTAAGTTCATAAGAACAGAGTAACACATTAGGCAAGATGACATGATGTAGAGGGATAAACTCAAGCAATATGATATAAACCCCATATTTTACCCTCGATGGCAACAATACAATACGTGCCTTGATGCCCCTGCTGTCACTGGGAAAGGACACCGCCAGATTGAACCCAAAGCTAAGCACTTCTCCCATTGCAAGAAAGATCAATCTAGTAGGCCAAACCAAACTGATAATTCGAAGAGACTTGCAAAGATATTAAATCATGCATATAAGAATTCAGAGAAGAATCAAATATTGTTCATAGATAATCTTGATCATAAATCCACAATTCATCGGATCTCGACAAACACACCACAAAAAGAATTACATCAAATAGATATCCAAGAAGATCGTGGAGAACTTTGTATTGAGATCCAAAGAGAGAGAAGAAGCCATCTAGCTAATAACTATGGACCCGAAGGTCTGTGGTAAACTACTCACACATCATCGGGGAGGCTATGGTGTTGATGTAGAAGCCCTCCGTGATCGAATCCCCCTCCGACGGAGCACCGGAAAGGCCCCAAGATGGGATCTCACGGGTACAGAAGGTTGCAGGGGTGGAAAAGGTGTTTCATGGCTCTCCTCGATCATTTCAGTGTATAAGAGTATATAGGCGAAAGAAGTAGGTCGGTGGAGCTGCGAGGGGCCGACGATGGTGGGGGGCACGCCTGGCCCCCCTGGGCGCACCTTCCTGCCTCGTGGCTTCCTCGTTGCTTCCTTGACGTCCACTCCAAGTCTCTTGGACTGCATTTGTTCCAAAAAAGATCCTCGCGAAGGTTTCGTTCCGTTTGATATTCCTTTTCTGCGAAACACTGAGATAGGCAAAATACAACAATTTGCACTGGGCCTTCGGTTAATAGGTTAGTCCCAAAAATAATATAAAAGTGCATAGTAAAGCCCATTAAACATCCAAAACAGATAATATAATAACATGGAAAAATCAAAAATTATAGATACGTTGGAGATGTATCAAGCATCCCCAAGCTTAATTACTGCTTGTCCTCGAGTAGGTAAATGATAAAAAGTATGTAATTTTCTTTATTGTGGCATGAATGTTCAGATCCTAAAGATTCAAGGAAAAAGTTTAATATTGGCATAAAAATAATAATACTTCAAGCATACTTACTAAGCAATTATGTCTTCTCAAAATAACATGGCCAAAGAAAGCTTATACCTACAAAATCATATAGTTTGGCTATGCTTCATTTTCGTCACACAAAAATGCTCTCATCATGCACAACCCCGATGACAAGCCAAGGAATTGTTTCATACTATAGTAATATCAAACTTTTTGAACTTTCATGCAATACATGAGCGTGAGCCATGGACATAGCACTATGGGTGGAATAGAATATAATGATGGGAGTTGTGTGGAGAAGACAAAAAAAAGAGAAAGTCTCACATTGACGCGGCTAATCAATGGGCTATGAAGATGCCCATCAATTGATGTCAATGCGAGGAGTAGGGATTGCCATGCAATGGATGCATTAGAGCTATAAATATATGAAAGCTCAACAAAAGAAACTAAGTGGGTGTGCATCCAACTTTCTTGCTCACGAAGACCTAGGGCATTTGAGGAAGCCCATTGTTGGAATATACAAGCCAAGTTCTATAATGAAAAATTACCACTAGTATATGAAAGTGACAATATAAGAGACTCTCTATCATGAACATCATGGTGCTACTTTGAAGCACAAGTGTGGAAAAAGGATAGTAGCATTGTCCCTTTTATTTTTTATTTTTTTGGCCTTTCTTTTTTTTCATTCGGCCTTCCCCCCTTTTTTGGGACAATGCTTTATTAATGATGATCATCAAACTTCTATTTATTTACAACTCGAAGATTACAACTCGATACTAGAACAAAGTATGACTCTATATGAATGCCTCCGGCGGTGTACCGGGATGGGCAATGAATCAAGAGTAACATGTATGAAATTATGCATGGTGGCTTTGCCACAAATACGTTGTCAACTACATGATCATGCAAGGCAATATGACAATGATGAAGCATGTCATAATAAACGTAACGGTGGAAAGTTGCATGGCAATATATCTCGGAATGGCTATGGAAATGTCATAATAGGTAGGCATGGTGGTTGTTTTGAGGAAGATATAAGGAGGTTTATGTGTGATAGAGCGTATCATATCACGGGGGTTGGATGCATCGGCGAAGTTTGCACCAACTCTCAAGGTGAGAAAGGGCAATGCACGGTACAGAATAGGCTAGCAATGATGGGAAGGTGAGAGTGCGTATAATCCATGGACTCAACATTAGTCATAAAGAACTCACATACTTATTGCAAAAATCTACAAGTCATCAAAAACCAAGCATTACGTGCATGCTCCTAGGGGTATAGATTGGTAGGAAAAGACCATCGCTCGTCCCCGACCACCACTCATAAGGAGGACAATCAAAGAAACACCTCATGCTTCAAATTTGTCACACAACGTTTACCATACGTGCATGCTACGGGACTTGCAAACTCTAACACAAATATTTCTCAAATTCACAACTACTCAACTAGCATGACTCTAATATTACCAACTTCATATCTCAAAACAATCATCAAGTATCAAACTTCTCATAGTATTCAATGCACTCTATATGGAAGTTTTTATTATACCCATCTTGGATGCCTATCATATTAAGACTAATTTTATAGCCAAAGAAAATTACCATGCTGTTCTAAAGGACCCTCAAAATAATATAAGTGAAGCATGAGAGATCAATAATTTCTATAAAATAAAACCACCACCGTGGTCTAAAAGATATAAGTGAAGTAATATAGCAAAATTATCTAGCTCAAAAGATATAAGTGAAGCGGAAAGAGTATTCTAATAATTTCCGATTCATGTGCGTCTCTCCAAAAGGTGTGTACAGAAAGTATGATTGTGGTAAACTAAAAAGCAAAGACTCAAATCATACAAGACGCTCCAAGCAAAACACATATCATTGGTGAATAAAAATATAGCCTCAAGTAAAGTTACAGATGGATGAACACGAAAGAGGGGATGCCTTCCGGGGTACCCACAAGCTTAGGCTTTTGGTTGTCCTTGAATTTTACCTTGGGGTGCCTTGGGCATCCCCAGGCTTAAGCTCTTGCCACTCCTTATTCCAAAATCCATCAAATCTTTACCCTAAAACTTGAAAACTTCACAACACAAAACTCAACAGAAAATCTCATGAGCTCCGTTAGTATAAGAAAACAAATCACCACTTTAAAGTACTGTAATGAACTCATTCTTTATTTATATTCGTGTTAAACCTACTGTATTCCAACTTTTCTATGGTTCATACCCCCCGATACTAGCCATAGATTCATCAAAATAAGCAAACAACACACGAAAAACATAATCTGTCAAAAATAGAATAGTCTGTAGCAATCTGTAGGTTTCGGATACTTCTGTAGGTCCGAAATTCCTGAGAAATGAGGACGTCCTAAATATTTTGTATATTGATCTACTGCAATTGGAATTGGTATTTTATTGCTCTCTTGTAAAAAATGAAAATTATTCTCGTGAGCACATACTTTCTGTTTTGTACAGCAAGATCAAACACCTATCATCCAAGAAGATCCTAAAGGCTTTACTCACAAACACTAATTAAAAAACAGAAACACAATCATAACAGTAGAATGATGAATTATTTGTTGCTAAACAAAAATAAAATTGGGTTGCCTCCCAACAAGCGCTATCGTTTAACGCCCCAAGCTAGGCATAAAAACAAGAATAGATCTAGGTATCATCATCTTTGGTATGCAATCCATAAGTGGCTCTCATAATAGATTCATAAGGTAATTTAATTTTCTTCCTAGGAAAGTGTTCCATGCCTTTCCTTCATGGAAATTGGAATCTAATACGTTTTTCCTTCTTTCATATCAATAATTGCACCTATCGTTCTAAGAAAAGGTCTACCAAGAATAATAGGACAAGTAGGATTGCAATCTATATCAAGAACAATGAAATCTATGGGCACATAATTCCTATTTGCAACAATAAGAACATCATTAATCCTTCTCATAGGTTTCTTAATGGTGGAATCCGCAAGATGCAAATTTAAAGAACAATCATCAAATTCACGGAAACCTAGCACGTCACACAAAGTTTTGGGAATCGTGGAAACACTAGCACCCAAATCACATAAAGCATAACATTCATGATTTTTTATCTTAATTTTAATAGTAGGTTCCCACTCATCATAAAGTTTTCTAGGGATAGAAACTTCCAATTCAAGCTTTTCTTCATAGGATTGCATTAAAGCATCAACGATATGTTTGGTAAAAGCTTTATTTTGACTATGAGCATGAGGAGAATTTAACACGGATTGCAACAAGGAAATACAATCAAAGAAAAATTATCATAATTAAATTCCTTGAAATCCAAAATAGTGGGTTCATTGCTATGTAAAGTTTTGACCTCTTCAATCCCACTTTTACCAATTTTTGCATCAAAATCTAAAAACTCTGAATCATTGGGACGCTTTTTAACTTAAGTTGACTCATCTCCAGTCCCATCTTTATCAAGATTCATATTAGAAAACAAAGATTTAATAGGGGACACATCAATCACTTTTAAATCTTCATCATTATTACCTTCTAGCTCTTCCGATTTGACGGCCATCTTATTAACTAAGGTGGCCTGCTTATCCAAAATTTGGGCTATTAAGTTTTCAAGATGAGCGAACTGAGATTTCAAACCATAAAATTGCTTAGACATATCATCGAGATCTTTATTCATGTACTCCATAAAATTACTTGTTCTTTAAGCTCATTTCTGAAGAAATTATTATGCTCAAATTGCAAGGACATAAAGCTTCTAACATTGTTTTAAATTTATTCCAACCTTCTAAGGTGAGGATCAACACTTTTTGGTAGAGCCATCGCAATCCAACACACAAGCAAACAAGAAGCAAGCGAAAAGAGTGTGACGCCCCAAGACCGAAGCTCCAGATGCCTTCCATTTTTTGTTGTCGTTGTGTGTTTCAACTATTTGTTGCCTTGATCGATGAGTGCCCTTGCCATATTTTGCTTATTGCATCATGTTCATCTTTTATTATATTGCATTGTGCCATCCTTGTTTGTTTGCCTTGGCCATCTCACTTGCTTTGTTTCATGCTTCATGATGTGATATTGCCTTTGTCATTTTTGTTGCATTTGCATCATGATCATCTTTGTAGTGTGCAAATTTGTCGTGTGCTTGTTATCTTTGTGAACTCCTTCTCCTCATCTTCTTTGTTGTTTCATCTTGCCCTTTCCAACTAAACCTTCATCAAGTGCAACACCCCATCACTAGCTTCTTCCTTTCAATTCTCACCCATTTATTGCAAGTGGCATTCTCCTCTTTCATAAAATGTTCAACTTTTCCCTATAAATACTAGTCTGTGCCAAGACCACCTCCTCCAATTTTCAGGTCTTTTGGAAGAGTTTTGGTTGGGCTAAGGTTTTATTCGAGTTTGAGTTATTTTCAAACTTGCATAAAAATTTCAGCCTCTAAAAATTGCCAAGGCATTTTATTCAAATACTAGATAAATCCAGGATCCCAGGGACATTTTTTATATCTTACATATTATTCCTAAGCCCCAGATTCTTTTCTCTCTGATCCTGTCAATTTTCTTAAAAAAAACCACGGAGGAGAGAAGGACTGGACAGAGCCCACTTACCTGGGCCACGCCCTGGCCACCTGGGCCTCCCAACCTCCCGTGTTGTCCTACCAAGGTCCACCTGCAGCCCAGCTGGCGCCCCTGCTAACCCTAGCCCGACACCCTCTCCCTCGTTCCCTCCAGTGCGCCGCCACCACCTACGACCGCACGAGCCCCGCTCGATCCCCTCGCGCATCTCTCTTTCTCTCGATCCTGCACGCCTCCCTCTGCAGCCCCAGACCTCCACCAGCGGCCTCTCCTTCGCCCCGCTGCTCCTCCGCCTCAACTCCGGCCGGATCGACTCGGTTCCCCGCCGCCTCGCCAAGTCCATGGAGCCGCCTCCCGTGCTCCTTCACCTCGCCTCGTCGTTCGAGGACCGACGACGCCGCCGGCGACCATGAGGCAGGAGACAGCCATGGATGGTCGCCCAAGTCCCACTGGCGCCTGCTCCTGTTTCGAGCAGGGGAACAAGGAGGACGAAGCCCAGCTCCGCCGCCTATGCAGTTCGTCCGCGTTGCCGCCTCGCCACCTCGTTTCATCTTTGCCACCAGCCGGTGCCGTCGACCACCCCTGCGCCTCTGCATCCTCGCCGTGTTCCTGGAGCCACGTCGCTCGTTCGTCCTCTGCTTCGGGCGACAGGGACATACGCCGCCCCTCGTTGACCTCCAGCGGCAGCCAAGTCCCGCAACCACCCCACGCGCCTCCCTTCGCTGCTGCCATGACTGGGTCGCCCCTGCTGACCTTCGCCTTGATCCGGTGTTCCCCTTGTCGGATGCCTCCACGCCACGACCGACTCCTTCCCGGCACCTTGCGCTGCTGCAAGACCACCACGGCGCTCATGGAGCCCCAGGTCCGAAGATGGCCACGATCGTGCATCTCCCCTTGTACCACTTTGAAGACATCGACCACAGTACCCATACGGCTACATCCGGAGATGCGTCAAGTTCAACTTCCTTCATGGGAACGACTACCTCTCGCGGGCGTGTATCGTAGCCTTGTACCATTTCGGTTCTTCAAGGCCACCAAGTTCCGCTACGAGATGTACCCATACCATCGCCGAAGACCCGTGTAACACAAGCGTCAAGTTCTGCTACCGTCGCGAGAACGACTACTTTCACTATAGCTCGTGAACCACTACTTCTCTCAACGAACTCGAACTGCTCTGAAAATGCACCCTTGGAAGGTATAACGACGAGACATACGCCGTGGACGAATGTTGTATGGGGAACCCGGTATCCGGGATCATCCCACCATTCTTGCATGATACACTCACACCCACTTCCTTTTGCACCGGTATCTCCATGTGCCACCGGAACCGATATGTTGCAGTGGCATCATTTTTGAATTCGCCGCCATGGCACCCCTTTTCATTCTGTCACGACGACTAAATGCTTCATATCATGTTCATGTCAATTTTTAACAAAAATTGCATAAAACTTGCACATGTCATCCGCATCATGATAATAACATTAAAAATGTTTAAATTCGTTGTTTGAATTAAATTGCTAAATGCATATGGGGATTTACCGGAATTGTTGTTTGTTATTTCCGGCCTCAATTAAACTTGCTTAAATAGTTAGTTTACTTATGCCTCACCTCTTGCCATGTTAACCAACATTTAATATTGTTGAGTACCTAAACGGGAGAGAACTAAATAAGTCTTGTGGTGTTTCGTCAATATGCAACTCGTTGCATATTGAGCTCCATTTAATTTGTAGTATTGTTTGTGCACTTTGCCATGCCATGCCTCATTAAACCGGACATGCATCGTACTTGATTGTGCATCATGCCATGTTTATGTGATGGTTGTTTACCATGTTGCTAGCTTCTTTCTGGTTCGCTTTTTCCGTTAGCTTCAGTCTCGTTCCGGAGTTGTGAGGATTTGTTCAACTCCGTTCGTTTGTCTTCTTCTTGGACTTGTTCTTCTTCCTCGCGAGATCTCAGACAAGATGACCATACCCTTGATTATCACTTCTATCTTTGTTTGCTAGTTATTCTCTCTATCGCTATGTCGCGCTACCTACCACTTGTTATATCATGCCTCCTACATTGCCATGTCAAGCCTCTAACCCACCTTCCTAGCAAACCGTTGTTTGGCTATGATAGCGCTTTTGCCCAGCCCCTCTTATAGCGTTGCTAGTTGCACGTGAAGTTGAAGTTTGTTCCATGTTGGAACATGGGTATGTTGGGATATCATATTATCTCTTATTCAATTAATGCATCTATATACTTGGTAAAGGGTGGAAGGCTCGGCCTTTTGCCTGGTGTTTTGTTCCACTCTTGCCACCATAGTGTTCGTCATACCGGTCATATGTTCCTTGATTTTGCGTTCCTTACGCGTTTGGGGTTATGGGACCCCCTTGACAGTTCGCCTTGAATAAAACTCCTCCAGCAAGGCCCAACCTTGGTTTTAACATTTGCCACCTAAGCCTTTTTCCCTTGGATTCTGCACACTCAAGGGTCATCTTTATTTTAAACCCCCGGGCCAATGCTCCTCTGAGTGTTGGTCCAACCTGAGCGATGTCCGGCGCCCCCTGGGCAACCAGGGTCTATGCCAACCCAACGTCTTGCCTATCCGGTGTGCCTTGAGAACGAGATACGTGCGACTCCTATCGGGATTTGTCGGCACATCGGGCGGCTTTGCTGGTCTTATTTTACCATTGTCGAAATGTCTTGTAACCGGGATTCCGAGACTGATCGGGTCTTTCCGGGAGAAGGAATATCCTTCGTTGACCGTGAGAGCTTGTAACGCCCGGATAATCATGCTACAGTAATCTCACGTTGATGGTGCCACGTCACCTCTGTCACTGTAGTTAATCACGGGTTAAATCAAAAACCGTTTCGAAATTCAAATTCAAATTTATGATGACAATAAAAGTTTTCAAAAATTAAAACTAAAAAGTTCGGTGGTTGTCAAATATTGCATCGGTAATTATGGTGAAGTAAACACATTTTTATAAAATGCCTAAATACTTCTAAATGAATTTAAACAGAAAAGAAATAATAAAGAAAATACAAAAGGGAAAACAAATAGAAGACAAAAAAAAAGAGGAGAAACCCCCCCCCACTGGGCCGACTGGCCCAGCTGGCCACCAACCCACCCGCACGGCCGCAGCCCCTGCCTCCTGGACCGCAACTAGCCTGGGCGGCCCAGCCGGCCCAGTTCCCGCTCCCCGCACCGCAAACCCCTTCCTGTTCCTCGGACGCGCGCCGCTACAGGGCGCGGTCGCCACCGGACCCGCTCGCCGGCGTCGAGGTGGATAAGGACGCCAACGCCGCGCCCCCTCGGTCTCTCCTCCCCACTCGCCCCCACACTCACCCTCGGCCCCCGCGCCTCTCCTTCTCCCCTCCAGATCCACCGCGCTCTCCTCCGCGTTCCCCAACCATGCCCGAGCACCGCCATGGACCTGCCGCCGTGATTCGCGCGGCCACAGCCACCGCCTCGCCGCGCCTGCGTGTCCGTCGACACCTCCATCGTCTTCCTCGTCCACCGGAGGCCTCAGCTAGAGCGGGGGAGCCCCGAATCACCGGATCCCCTTCGTCCACATCTCCGGCTGCCGCGTTCTTCACCAACTCCGGCGACACCCCTCTGCTGCTACTAAGCCACCAAGGGCCACCGTGCGTGCCGCTAGGTGAGCTGCCTCCCCCCTCTGCCCTCTAGCTCCCCTAGCTCATGCTCTAACTAGCCCGTCGCCGTGCCGAGACTCTGGTCGCCGCGGTGTACCTCGCCGCCGTGGCCACCGCCGCCGTCACGCTCGCCCGAGCCCACCGTTGTACCCCTGGGGTTCCTAGGAGCCCAACGCGCCAGCGCACGCTCTCTCCCGTGCCTCCTAACGCCGTCCCCGTTGGGCGCCCGAACGCGCTGCCGCCTGCGCTCGTCGCCGTAGTGCCTCCGGTGACCAAATGGTCACGGGCCAGCGCCCGTTGTGTTCGCCGCCTCGCGTATAACTCGCCTGGCCTCCCCTTTCTTTCGCAAACACGGTGCCACGCCGTTTCCTCCCGCGCCCGATTCCGGCCGTCCGCCAATGAGCTCGCCGCGCTCGATTCTGGTCATCCCTGCCGCCACGATCACCACCGTTGGACGCGGCGCAGCCGTAGCTCTCGAACGCGCCCGAAAACTCGATGAACGGTGCCCTGTAGGTGGTTTCCGACCACCTCCCGAGCCGCGCCGCTGCATTTTGCCTCGCCGACGTCGTTCCGGCGCCGTCCGCCGACGTGGCTAGGCAGGCCCCCACCCCTGGGTCACTGCCAGTGGGCCATGGGGGCCCCGTTGACTGGACTGACCCAGTCAACGTGTTGACGGGGCAGCCCAGTGGCACTGGCATGCGGGGCCCATGCCATAAACAAATAAAATAAATAGATAATTGGCTAATTAATTAAATAAATAAATTAAAACCTAATCTCTCACTGACTACCGGGCCCCACCCACTAATTAACCTATTTAGTTAGTTTTAAAAACTCTATTAGTACTCTGTCAATGACATGTGGGTCCCACTGGACCCACCTGTCTGGTTTGACTGGTCAACCGACCAGTTGACATGCTGACATCACTATGATGTCATGCTGACGTCATCATTTACTATTCTGGATAATGTTGGATTTAAATATTTAATTAAATTCCTGAAAATGAGTTAAATCTTTAGAAAATCGTATCTTTTAATCCGTAACTCGGATGAAAATACTTTCTACATGAAAGTTGCTCAGATCGACGAGACGAATCCGGATACGCAGCCCGTTCGTCTGCCACACATCCCTAACCTATCGGAATCGCAACTTTCCCCCCTCCGGTTCATCTGTCCGAAAATGTAAAACACCGGGAATACTTTCCCGGTTGTTTTCCCCCTTCGTCGGTATCACCTACTACCGCGATTGGGCACACCTAGCATCGCTACTTGTCATGTCATGCATCGTTATGCACTTGCTTGCTATGTATTTACTGTTTCTTCCCCCCTCTTCTCTTCGGTAGACTACGAGACCGACGCCGCTGTTGCTGCCCCGTACGACTACGGAGTTGACGACCACTCTCTCTTGCCAGAGCAACCAGGCAAGCCCCCCCCTTTGATCACCAGATATCGCCTACTCTTCTCTGTACTGCTTGCATTAGAGTAGTGTAGCATGTTACTGCTTTCAGTTAATCCTATACTGCTGCATAGCCTGTCCTTGCTACTACTGTTGTTACCTTTATCTGCTATCCTACTGCTTAGTATAGGATGCTAGTATTTCCATCTGTGGCCCTACATTCTTGTCCGTCTGCTATGCTATACTATCGGGCCGTGATCACTCGGGAGGTGATCACGGGTATATACTTATACTTATACATGATACATGTGGTGACTAAAGTCGGGTCGGCTTGTGGAGCACCCGCGAGTGATTCACGGATTGGGGGCTGAAAGGACCTTTGTCCCGACGGCCCTCTGGATGGATCTTTGTGGCGGAGCGATGGGGCAGGTTGAGACCGCCTAGGAGAGAGGTGGGCCTGGCCCTGTTCGGCGTTCGCGGATACTTAACACGCTTAACGAGATCTTGGTATTTGATCTGAGTTGGCTACGAGCCTATACGCACTAACCAACTACGTGGGAAAGATATGGGCACTCGGCGTCGTGGTATCAGCCGAAGCACTTCAGACGTCAGCGACGGAGCGGCGCGCACCGGATTGGACTGGAACGCCTGCTAGGCTAGGTCTGCTTCCGGCCGCCCTCGCAACGTGCAGGTGTGCTATGGGCGATGGGCCCAGACCCCTGTGCGCTTAGGTTTAGACCGGCGTGCTGGCCTCTCTGTTGTGCCTAGGTGGGGCTGCGACGTGTTGATCTTCCGCGGCCGGGCATGACCCAGGAAAGTGTGTCCGGCCAAATGGGATCAAACGTGTTGGGTAAGTTGGTGCACCCCTGCAGGGAAGTTAATCTATTCGAATAGCCGTGATCTTCGGTAACAGGACGACTTGGAGTTGTACCTTGACCTTATGACAACTAGAACCGGATAACTAATAAAACACACCCTTCCAAGTTCCACAGACATCCCGGTGATCGCTTTTCCACAGGACGACGAGGAGAGGATCGTTTAGTAGGATTATGCTATGCGATGATACTGGAGATGCTACTTGGAGATGCTACTTGGAGGACTTCAATCTACTCTCTTCTACATGCCGCAAGACGGAGGCTGCCAGAAGCGTAGTCTTCGATAGGACTAGCTATCCCCCTTTTTTTCTGGCATTCTGCAGTTCAGTCCACTGATATGGCCTACTTACACATATACCCATGCATATGTAGTGTAGTTCCTTGCTTGCGAGTACTTTGGCTGAGTACTCACGGTTGCTTTCTTCCCCCCTTTCCCCCTTTCCTTTCTTTCTGGTTGTCGCAACCAGATGCTGGAGTCCAGGAGCCAGACGCCACCTTTGACGACGACTCCTACTACGCTGGAGGTGCCTACTACTACGTGCAGCCCGCTGATGACGACCAGGAGTAGTTAGGAGGATCCCAGGCAGGAGGCCTGCGCCTCTTTCGATTTGTATTCCAGTTTGTGCTAGCCTTCTTAAGGAAACTTGTTTAACTTATGTCTGTGCTCAGATATTGTCGCTTCCGCCGACTCGTCTATGATCGAGCACTTGTATTCGAGCCCTCGAGGCCCCTGGCTTGTATTATGATGCTTGTATGACTTATTTATGTTTTAGAGTTGTGTTGTGATATCTTCCCGTGAGTCCCTGATCTTGATCGTACACATTTGCGTGCATGATTAGTGTACGATTGAATTGGGGGCGTCACAAGTTGGTATCAGAGCCGACTGCCTGTAGGAATTCCCCTTCCACACTCCTTGGCCGAAGTCGAGTCTAGTCACTACAAAACTTTTACTAACTTGGCGGTGTGCCTTACGGGCCCACGTCGCCATTGGGTGGTATTAGGATCTTTTACTTCTCGACCTTTACTCTGGGGCTCTGAACTCTCTCCTACTCGGGTTAAACAAATTACTAACTCTGACATTAGGATCCCGTTACCACGTTCACCCCAAAGTTGGATAAGCCATAGTTATTCTGTAGGATAGTATTTTGAATAGTGCCCATATTGTCATTTGACTCCATTGAAACATCTTTGTTTTCAGATGGAACCCACGAGGCAGGTCGTGCGCCACACTGCGGCCATTGGTGCCTCAGGATCACCTGCTGTGCTAGCTGAGATGATGACCTATCTGGGTTATCGCTGGCACCATGAGTACACCGTTTACGAGGAGTACCAGGACTTTAACCAGGAGCAGTACCGTGCCATCGTCCACCTCTACTCTCGGGAGTATGAGTCCACTACCGTGCTGCACACCGCTCATGGTGTTGGAGTGACCATCGAGATGGCAGTCCACGATGCTGCTCATGCTGCTCTGACACGTCTTCGTGGAGAGTATCAGGCGTTGGACACTTCCCCTTTCAGGCACATTCCTATCGCATCTGACGTTGGTGCGGAAGGATACTACACTGCCGCCTACTCCACCGTCACCCGAGAGCCTTTCCACCATCAGCGCCTGGTTCTGCATGCTGATGGGCTGGACCGAGCTAACAGAGCTCTTCGCCACGAGTTGTACACCACTCGTCAGCACCTTTACAGGGCTCTGACGCTGTTGCACCCCTTTGTCCGGTCTGGACAGCTGCCGCGTTCTGCGATCTACCCAGCCAGGACCATGATGCCCCACGGTGTCGGTTGGCCAGAGGTGGGAGGCTACTCTCCCGCACTTGGTCCTCTTCTGCCACCTGAGCGTCGGGTTCTACACCAGAGTATCCGCGGCCCCCAGGCCACTGACATGGAGGGCTATCCGTTGCCTCACTACCAGCTGTCAGGCTACATCTACCTTCACAGTACCTCATGGGACTGATGTAGTCTTGCTCATTAGTATTAGATGCATTCGCAAGCCTGCGTGCCGCCTATGATGTCTTAGTCTATGTACTAAACTCTGTGTACCGGACTCTATGCATGACCCCTTTTGTAAGATATGCCGACTACTATGTAGTATCTATCATGCTGCTTTCATTATGCATGTTTCATCATGAATGATTCTTGTCCTTTGCATAATTTCTCAAATGCTGAACTACCCCTGTTATATATTAGCAGGATGGTTAGACCAGCTGGTCGTGGTCGTGGTGGCAACTTCCCACCACCGCCTGAGTACATGGCTGGTATGATCCAACAGCTTGAGATGAATCGCCAGTTCATGGAAAACATGATGGCTCAGTTTCCTCGCCCCAATATGAACCAGCAGCCAAACACAACAACTCTGCAGGATTTCATACGCCTCAACCCAAGTGTGTACCGCAGCTCAACCCAGCCGCTGGATGCTGATGACTGGCTCCGTGACATCACCTATGAGATGGAGTCTGCTGATGTAGCCCCTGCCAGCTATGTCACATTTGCTTCCTTCTTCCTGAAGGGACCCGCAGCTCAATGGTGGGACAGCCACAGGCGTACTCTGCCAGCTGGAACAATCATCGCCTGGCCAGACTTCCAAGCTGCTTTCCGTGCCCGCTTCATCCCTCAAGGAGTCATGGACCGGAAGAAGCGTGAGTTCCGCAACCTCACCCAAGGCAACAAGACTGTTGAAGCTTATCAGCGAGAGTTTCTGGACTTGTCTCGCTATGCTGAGGAGGATATTGCAACTGATGCACGCAGACAGGAGAAGTTTCGTGACGGCCTTCAAGCTGACATCAAACTCGCACTTCTAGTGCACGACTTTGCTGATTTTGCCACCTTGGTGAACAAAGCTATCAATGTCGAAACTGGTTTGCAGGAATACCAGAGCTCTAACAGGCGCAACCGTGACACGGGCTCATCTTCGGGCCCGTCCTCGCAGAAGCGCAAGATATGGATTCCCAACAGCATGTACCAGCCAAATGCACATGCCCCAAGGCAGAGCTATGCTGCACCTCGTCTGCCTACTCCAACTAGGCAGCCAAAGCTTCCAGCTCCACCACCCCAAGCTCCTGTTCCCACCCCCAATAATGGTTTGTGCTTCAGGTGTGGACAACCAGGGCACCGTGCTAGAGAATGCAACCAGAACCAGAATCAGCTGGCCCTTCCAGCGACTGGCCGTGGAAGCAACCAGCCCCGCAACAACAATGCCAAGCCGTATGGTCGAGTTCATGCCAACCACGTTGATCTGAACGAAGCTCAAGACCAACCTGCTACTGTGATGGGTACACTCCTCGTAAATTCAGTACCAGCATGTGTTCTATTTGATAGAGGTGCATCGCATTCATTCATGTCTGAAGATTTCACATTCATGCATGGCATTAAAAGTGAAGACATGAATGCTTCACTATTAGTACACACCCCTGCGGGCCAATGTCGAACCTCCATGATTTGCAACGACGTCCCCGTTGAAATCGAAGGACTGGAATTCCTTGTCTCACCCATCGTACTGAAGTCTTGTAGCATTGACCTCATTCTGGGAATGAATTGGTTAAAGGCGCATACTGCTTCTATAGTTTGCGCCACTAAGACCGTCCATCTGCTACACCCTTCCGATGAAATAGTCACTTACCAAGCTCATCTGGTACAAAATGCCGAGGCAAGGCTCTATCCATTGAATGCATTGAATGCTGCACCACTCGAGGGCATTGAAAACATTCCTGTCGTTCGCGACTTCCAGGACGTCTTTCCTGAAGAACTCCCAGGGATTCCCCCTGCTAGAGCTGTCGAATTCGTCATCGACTTGAAACCAGGCACCACTCCTATAGCCAAGCGACCCTACAAGATGCCGCCGCATGAACTCCTTGAGCTTAAGGAGGAAATCGACAAATCTCTTCAAGGTGGTTTCATCCGCCCAAGTTGCTCTCCTTGGGGGGCACCTTCTCTCTTTCTCAAGAAGAAGGATGGGACAAACCGATTGGTCCAAGACTACCGTCCTATAAATCAAGCTACCATTCAGAATAAGTATCCTCTTCCTCGGATCAATGATCTGTATGATCAACTGGCTGGTTCATCAGTGTTCTCTAAACTCGACTTGAGGTTGGGTTACCACCAGATCCGTGTTCGTGAAGAGGATATCCCCAAGACCGCATTTGTGACTCGTTATGGTTCATACGAGTACACCGTCATGTCTTTCGGCTTAACCAATGCTCCAGCCACCTTCTCTCGCCTGATGAACTATATATTCATGGATTACCTCGACAAGTTCGTCGTGGTTTATCTGGATGATATCCTGATATTTTCCAAGAATGAAGAAGAACATGCTGAACATCTTCGTCTTGTGCTGGAAAAGCTACGAGAGCATCAGCTATATGCCAAGTTCTCCAAGTGTGAATTCTGGCTTCCCGAAGTAACCTATCTCGGGCATGTCATCTCTAAGGATGGTATTGCCGTCAACCCTGAACGAGTTCAGGCTATTCTCAATTGGACTCCTCCGAAGAATGTCAAGCAAGTCAGAAGTTTTCTCGGTCTCGCCAGCTATTGCCGTCGATTCGTCGAGAACTTCTCCAAGATTGCCAGGCCTCTGACTAACCTATTGCATAAGGGCGTCAAGTTCCAATGGACAGATAAATGTCAGGAAAGTTTCCAGGCACTCAAAGACAAGTTGACTTCTGCCCCAGTACTAGCTCCTCCTGATACTAAGAAGGAATTCGTCATTTACTGCGACGCTTCCCGTCAAGGATTAGGCTGTGTCCTAATGCAAGAGTGCAAAGTGGTTGCTTATGCCTCTCGGCAATTGCGCCCTCACGAAGCGAACTACCCAGTTCACGACCTCGATCTTGCTGCTGTCATTCATGCACTAAAGCAGTGGCGACATTACCTTCTCGGTAATCGTTGCGAGATCTTCACTGACCACCAAAGTCTGAAGTATCTGTTTACTCAGCCAGACCTGAACCTCCGTCAGCAGAGATGGATGGAGATTGTTGAAGACTTTGATTTGGGTATTTCCTATACACCAGGCAAGGCTAATGTAATGTCTGATGCCTTGAGCCGCAAGTCTTACTGCAACCACCTCCAGGTTCACAAAGTTCAGCCCTCACTCGTTGAAGAGTTCAGAAAGCTGAACCTCCATATTGTTCCTCCGAGTGCACTCGCTCCCCCTCCTCCGGAGTTACGCAAGATGAACCTCCATGTTGTTTCCAGGGGTTCTCTCAATACCCTGGTTGCGAAACCAGATCTTGTGGACACCATCAAATGGATACAGAAATGTGATGATGAAGTCGAGAGGATTAAACTTTATCTCGCAGAAGGAAAGCCCTCATTCTTCACTGTGGATGACGCAGGCACCCTATTCTTCAAAGGTCGCCTAGTGGTACCGAGTAAGAGGGAAAACCTGAATCTGACTCCAAAGGTTATGAAAGAAGCTCATGATACGCCTTTGTCTATTCATCCCGGTAGCACCAAGATGTACCAAGACATTCGTCAGAGATTCTGGTGGTCTAATATGAAGCGAGACATTGCTCGTTATGTTGCTGAATGTGACGTTTGCCGTCGTATCAAAGCAGAACATCAAAGGCCTGCTGGAACTCTGCAACCTATCTCTATTCCTGAATGGAAATGGGACCATGTTGAAATGGACTTTGTCACTGGATTTCCCAAATCGCAGAAAGGTAATGATGCTATTCTTGTCGTCATTGACCGGCTTTCTAAAGTTGCACATTTTCTGGCGGTCAAAGAAACGATCACTGCTAGTCAGCTTGCAATGCTCCACATGTCCAGAATTGTTTCACTTCACGGTATTCCACTAGTTATCAGCTCGGACCGTGGCAGCTTATTCACTTCAAGATTCTGGGCAAGTTTTCAAGAAGCTATGGGGACTCATTTATCTTTCAGTACTGCGTTTCATCCGCAGTCACAGGGGCAAGTCGAACGTGTCAACCAAGTTCTCGAAGACATGCTTCGAGCTTGTGTTATTTCCTTCGGCAAGAAATGGGAGGAATCTCTCCCGTATGCTGAGTTCTCTTATAATAATAGCTATCAAGCTAGTCTGAAGATGGCCCCCTTCGAAGTGTTATATGGACGAAAGTGCCGAACCCCTCTGAACTGGTCAGAAACTGGGGAACGTCCACTCTTCGGTCCGGATATTATCCAACATGCCGAAGAACAAGTCCGCATTATTCGCAAGAATCTCAAGACTGCTCAGTCTTGTCAAAAGAGTAATTATGACCGTCATCATAAAGACATGGTCTATCAACCTGGCGAAAAGGCCTATCTTCGCGTTACACCAATGAAGGGTGCTCACCGCTTCGGGATCAAGGGCAAGCTAGCTCCTCGCTATATTGGCCCATTCACTATTCTGGAGAGGCGTGGAAAAGTGGCATATCAACTGGAGCTTCCGTCGAACCTTTCTCAGGTTCACGATGTGTTCCACGTGTCACAACTCCGACGCTGCCTCAAGGACTCGATCCGAGCAGTGGACCATGAAGTGCTCGAATAGCAACAGGACCTCTCCTATAAAGAGCATCTGGTCCGCATTCTCGACCAAGCTGAATGCCGCACACGCCAGAAGGCGATCAAGTTCCTCAAAGTCCAGTGGTCGAATCACTCTGAAGACGAAGCCACCTGGGAACGCGAGGATCGTCTTCGTGATGAATACCCCGCACTGTTTCCTTCTACCTCCTAAATCTTGGGACGAGATTTCTTGTAGTGGAGGAGATTTGTAACGCCCGGATAATCATGCTACAGTAATCTCACGTTCATGGTGCCACGTCACCTCTATCACTGTAGTTAATCACGGGTTAAATCAAAACCGTTTCGAAATTCAAATTCAAATTTATGATGACAATAAAAGTTTTCAAAAATTAAAACTAAAAAGTTCGGTGGTTGTCAAATATTGCATCGGTAATTATGGTGAAGTAAACACATTTTTATAAAATGCCTAAATACTTTTAAATGAATTTAAACAGAAAAGAAATAATAAAGAAAATACAAAAGGGAAAACAAACAGAAGACAAAAAAAGAGGAGAACCCCCCCCCCCCACTGGGCCGACTGGCCCAGCTGGCCACCAACCCACCCGCACGGCCGCAGCCCCTGCCTCCTGGACCGCAACTAGCCTGGGC
>NC_057800.1:239509269-239509665 GCF_018294505.1 Triticum aestivum
AAAAACCTTGCAAATTCAAAAATGAATTAGCGACAAACACCCAAAATTTTCAAAAGTCAAAACAAAAATGTTCGGGGGTTGCCAAATATTGCATCGATAATTATGGTGAAGTAAACACATTTTTATAAAATGCCTAAATACTTTTAAATGAATTTAAACAGAAAAGAAATAATAAAGAAAATACAAAAGGGAAAACAAACAGAAGACAAAAAAAGAGGGGAACCCCCCCCCCCCACTGGGCCGACTGGCCCAGCTGGCCACCAACCCACCCGCACGGCCGCAGCCCCTGCCTCCTGGACCGCAACTAGCCTGGGCGGCCCAGCCGGCCCAGTTCCCGCTCCCCGCACCGCAACCCCCTTCCTGTTCCTCGGACGCGCGCCGCTACACGGCGCGGTC
>NC_057800.1:239509675-239730901 GCF_018294505.1 Triticum aestivum
AGCCCCTGCCTCCTGGACCGCAACTAGCCTGGGCGGCCCAGCCGGCCCAGTTCCCGCTCCCCGCACCGCAACCCCCTTCCTGTTCCTCGGACGCGCGCCGCTACAGGGCGCGGTCGCCACCGGACCCGCTCGCCGGCGTCGAGGTGGATAAGGACGCCGACGCCGCGCCCCCTCGGTCTCTCCTCCCCACTCGCCCCCACACTCACCCTCGGCCCCCGCGCCTCTCCTTCTCCCCTCCAGATCCACCACGCTCTCCTCCGCGTTCCCCAACCACGCCCGAGCACCGCCATGGACCTGCCGCCGTGATTCGCGCGGCCACAGCCACCGCCTCGCCGCGCCTGCGTGTCTGTCGACACCTCCATCGTCTTCCTCGTCCACCGGAGGCCTCAGCTGGAGCGGGGGAGCCCCGAATCACCGGATCCCCTTCGTTCACATCTCCGGCTGCCGCGTTCTTCACCAACTCCGGCGACACCCCTCTACTGCTACTAAGCCACCAAGGGCCACCGTGCGTGCCGCTAGGTGAGCTGCCTTCCCCCCTCTGCCCTCTAGCTCCCCTAGCTCATGCTCTAACTAGCCCGTCGCCGTGCCGAGACTCTGGTCGCCGCGGTGTACCTCGACGCCGTGGCCACCGCCGCCGTCACGCTCGCCCGAGCCCACCGCTGTACTCCTGGGGTTCCTAGGAGCCCAACGCGCCAGCGCACGCTCTCTCCCGTGCCTCCTAACGCCGTCCCCGTTGGGCGCCCGAACGCGCTGCCGCCTGCGCTCGTCGCCGGAGTGCCTCCGGTGACCAAATGGTCACGGGCCAGCGCCCGTTGTGTTCGCCGCCTCGCGTATAACTCGCCTGGCCTCCCCTTTCTTTCGCAAACACGGTGCCACGCCGTTTCCTCCCGCGCCCGACTCCGGCCGTCCGCCAATGAGCTCGCCGCGCTCGATTCCGGTCATCCCTAACCTATCCCGCGCCCGACATCATCATTTACTATTCTGGATAATGTTGGATTTAAATAATTAATTAAATTCCTGAAAATGAGTTAAATCTTTAGAAAATCGTATCTTTTAATCCGTAACTCGGATGAAAATACTTTCTACATGAAAGTTGCTCAGATCGACGAGACGAATCCGGATACGCAGCCCGTTCGTCTGCCACACATCCCTAACCTATCAGAATCGCAACTTTCCCCCCTCCGGTTCATCTGTCCGAAAACGTAAAACACCGGGAATACTTTCCCGGTTGTTTTCCCCCTTCGTCGGTATCACCTACTACCGCGATTGGGCACACCTAGCATCGATACTTGTCATGTCATGCATCGTTATGCACTTGCTTGCTATGTATTTACTGTTTCTTCCCCCCTCTTCTCTTCGATAGACTATGAGACCGACGCCGCTGCTGCTGCCCCGTACGACTACGGAGTTGACGACCACTCTCTCTTGCCAGAGCAACCAGGCAAGCCCCCCCCCCTTTGATCACCAGATATCGCCTACTCTTCTCTATACTGCTTGCATTAGAGTAGTGTAGCATGTTACGGCTTTTAGTTAATCCTATACTGCTGCATAGCCTGTCCTTGCTACTACTGTTGTTACCTTTATCTGCTATCCTACTGCTTAGTATAGGATGCTAGTATTTCCATCTGTGGCCCTACATTCTTGTCCGTCTGCTATGCTATACTATCGGGCCGTGATCACTCGGGAGGTGATCACGGGTATATACTTATACTTATACATGATACATGTGCTGACTAAAGTCGGGTCGGCTTGTGGAGCACCCGCGAGTGATTCACGGATTGGGGGCTGAAAGGACCTTTGTCCCGACGGCCCTCTGGATGGATCTTTGTGGCGGAGCGACGGGGCAGGTTGAGACCGCCTAGGAGAGAGGTGGGCCTGGCCCTGTTCGGCGTTCGCGGATACTTAACACGCTTAACGAGATCTTGGTATTTGATCTGAGTTGGCTACGAGCCTATACGCACTAACCAACTACGTGGGAAAGATATGGGCACTCGGCGTCGTGGTATCAGCCGAAGCACTTCAAACGTCAGCGACGGAGCGGCGCGCGCCGGATTGGACTGGAACGCCTGCTAGGCTAGGTCTGCTTCCGGCCGCCCTCGCAACATGCAGGTGTGCTATGGGTGATGGGCCCAGACCCCTGTGTGCTTAGGTTTAGACTGGCGTGCTGGCCTCTCTGTTGTGCCTAGGTGGGGCTGCGACGTGTTGATCTTCCGCGGCCGGGCATGACCCAGGAAAGTGTGTCCGGCCAAATGGGATCAAACGTGTTGGGTAAGTTGGTGCACCCCTGCAGGGAAGTTAATCTATTCGAATAGCCGTGATCTTCGGTAACAGGACGACTTGGAATTGTACCTTGACCTTATGACAACTAGAACCGGATACCTAATAAAACACACCCTTCCAAGTTCCACAGACATCTCGGTGATCGCTTTTCCACAGGGCGACGAGGAGAGGATCGTCGGGTAGGATTATGCTATGCGATGCTACTGGAGATGCTACTTGGAGATGCTACTTGGAGATGCTACTTGGTGGACTTCAATCTACTCTTGTCTACATGCCGCAAGACGGAGGCTGCCAGAAGCGTAGTCTTCGATAGGACTAGCTATCCCCCTCTTATTCTGGCATTCTGCAGTTCAGTCCACTGATATGGCCTCCTTACACATATACCCATGCATATGTAGTGTAGTTCCTTGCTTGCGAGTACTTTGGCTGAGTACTCACGGTTGCTTTCTTCCCCCCTTTCCCCCTTTCCTTTCTTTCTGGTTGTCGCAACCAGATGCTGGAGTCCAGGAGCCAGACGCCACCTTCGACGACGACTCCTACTACGCTGGAGGTGCCTACTACTACGTGCAGCCCGCTGATGACGACCAGGAGTAGTTAGGAGGATCCCAGGCAGGAGGCCTGCGCCTCTTTCGATTTGTATTCCAGTTTGTGCTAGCCTTCTTAAGGCAACTTGTTTAACTTATGTCTGTACTCAGATATTGTCGCTTCCGCTGACTCGTCTATGATCGAGCACTTGTATTCGAGCCCTCAAGGCCCCTGGCTTGTATTATGATGCTTGTATGACTTATTTATGTTTTAGAGTTGTGTTGTGATATCTTCCCGTGAGTCCCTGATCTTGATCGTACACATTTACGTGCATGATTAGTGTACGATTGAATCGGGGACGTCACAGAGCTTGTGATGGGCTAATTTGGGACATCCCTGCAGGGTATAAACTTTCGAGAGCCATGCCCGCGGTTATGTGGAAGATGGGAATTTGTTAATATCCGGTTGTAGAGAACTTGACACTTGACTTGATTAAAATGAATCAACCGCGTGTGTAGCCGTGATGGTCTCTTTTCGTGTAGCGACCAGACCTCAGACAGTCTGATCTCTGTGCATTAGTGTCATCCCTGGATCAGTAATGCTGACACGCACAGTACTTGAGGATTTATAACAGAGTTGCAATCACACACTTATTACATCGAATGTCTCAAAAGAGAACTTATTATAATAAATATGGCTTAAGGCCATCTAATACGATAACAGTGGAAGGCTTGGAAGATAAAGTGGGTCCATCAACTCCAACGGCATCACTGAGTGAAAGACCACGACATAAGGCACCTTACTCATCGTTTGAAAAGTCTGCAACATAATACATTGCGGCCCGAAAATGGGTCAGCACATGGAATATGCTGGCAATGTAACACAAGAGAGTAATGAACATAATAAAGCTATCACTACATGCATATATGGCTGGTGGAGGCTGTATGGTTAATAGGTTTTGCGAAAAGCCAATTTTTCCCTACTGCAAAGGAATATATTTTATTTAACTACAAAGTTTATTGAAAATATTGAGAATGGTAAACCCCATCTCAATCCCAATTAAAAGTAATTAATAACCCAATCAAATTATATTTAAGAGTGATGAGATCCACATGATAATCCAAGAACTAGATACTCAAGATGTCCATAATCGTGGACACGGCTAACCATGATTAGTTTGTACACTCTGTAGAGGTTTGTGCACTTTTCCCCACAAGACTCAATCTCCTCCGTTGTATTTCTCGCACTGCATGGTGTTTGAGAAACGGATGACCGAGACACAGTCTTTCCGAAGAGGTCCCCTTAACCGATAGATAGGCCGGTACACCTACAATCTCCTACATCTGCTAGCCCATCATGGAAAGGTTTCCCACAACTTACTCAACTATGCTAGAGCCCATAATGGCATGTGGCTGCACATGGAAGTTTCCAGCATGAATAATCTTATGATCCCTTTGAGCCTGGGTGGAAGTCCATAGGAGAATCACACGGTACCCCGGGATTTCCAAAAATACAGGCAATCACTGGGTTCCCTAGGTGCCTCAATCCACCGAGATGTGTATTAAAGTTGCCACCTTAAGTTAACCATTAATTAACAACTCACATCTGCCATGAATACTCTATAATCCATTCCACGTCTACTAGCATAGCATAGCAATATAAGCAACGTAGAAGTAACTCCTAGGGTTTGATAATAAAACAGGTGAATAGGTACTACCTCATCTACTTCCCAACCCACAATTTATTCAGATCCTAACCATGCAATTGTTTGAGGGTTGATCTAATGCAATAAAAACTGGGTAGTAAAGTGGTATGATCAAAATGTTACTTGCCTTGCTGATGATCCGTGAAACCTAGAGACTCGTAGTAGCACGCTTCGCACTCCGGGTACTCTATCACAATCAAACAAGCATACAATAAGCAATCAAGCAAGAAGCATGGGTAAAACTCAAATAAGAAGATCTAACCAGAAAGTTCAACTTAAGAACTCCGGTTTGCAAAAAGAATCAAATCAAACGAACCAACGGAACTCAAACTGCGAAAGAAACAAGCTTCATTTACTAATCTGGACTAAAGTCAAATTTTACAGTGGAAAAAACTTGTTTAAGTTGGTTCAACAGAAAGAGGGCCTCGAGACGAAACTCTAGGCGTTTGAATCGCCTGATTTCGATAAACGAGCGAAAAGAAAAACTAAAACGAAAATCGGATCAGAAATCACGATCGAAAATAATCGCGAAAAATCCGAGAAAAAGGAAAACTGACGAACATGCTAACGAACGAACGTTCGCTGTCTATGACTAACGGACGAAAACCGTTCGTTAAAATGAACGTACGGACGAACGTCCGCTAAATAACTAAACCGGAAAAAAACCGAACCGGATCTAAAAACGAAACTAGGGTTTAGAAAAAAAACCGAGGCGGTGGCGGCGACTACCTCCGGCAAGGTTTGGCGAACGGCGGCGTCCGGCGGAGGCGGCGGGCGATGGCAGCAGTGGACGGCGGCGGGCAGCGGCGGCGGCGGCGCTGCGCACGGCAGCGGCGAGGCGAGACGGCGGCGGCGGATCAGGTGGGGCTAGGGTTCGGGCGGCGGGGCGCGGGTTTGGGCTGCGGTGGGCTGCGGTGCCCCGGCTTATAAAGCCCCCCGGGCGGAGTCCCACTCGGGTACGTCCCGGAGCCGGTTTCCTTTTTTTAATTATTCTGCACAGAAAAACAAAGAAAAGAAATACTGAACGGACTCCAAAAATCCTGAAACAAATTTTCGGTGGAGTCCGGGAAGTGAACACGGTCTTGTGTTATGTTTGAACGTCAGTAGTTTCAGGATCACTTCTTGATCACTTCTAGCTTCACGACCATTGCGTAGCTTCTCATCTTACTCTTATTTGCGTATGTTAGCCACCATATTTGCTTAGCGCTTGCTGCAGCTCCACCTCATTACCTTATACTACCCATAAGCTTGAATAGACTTGATCTCGCGGGTGCGAAATTGCTGAGTCCTCGTGACTCACGGATACTTCCAAACAGTTGCAGGTGCCGATGATACCAGTGCAGGTGATGCTACCCAACTCAAGTGGAAGTTCGACAAGGACCTTGGTCGTTACTATGTTTCGTTTCCTGATGATAAGTAGTGGAGCCCAGTTGGGACGATCGGGATCTAGCATTTGGGGTTGTGTTTGATACGTCCATTTTGCATCATGCTTTTATATCGATATTTATTGCATTATGGGCCGTTATTACACATTATGTCACAATACTTATGCCTTTTCTCTCTTATTTTACAAGGTTTACATGAAGAGGGGGAATGCCGGCAGCTGGAATTCTGGGCTGGAAAAGGAGCAAATATTAGAGACCTATTATGCACATCTCCAAAAGTCCTGAAACTCCACAAATATTATTTTCAGAATATATAAAAAATATTAGGCGAAAGATGTACCAGAGGGGGGCCACCCACTGTCCACGAGGGTGGGGGCGCGCCCTACCCCCCTGGGCGTGTCCCCCTGCCTCATGGGCCCCCTGGTGGCCCTCCGATGCCCATCTTTGGCTATATGGAGTCTTTCGTCTAGGAAAAAAACATAAGCAAGCTCAAGGGACGAAACTCTGCCGCCACGAGGCGGAACGGAACCAATCTAGGGCTCCGGCGGAGCTGTTTTGCTAGGGAAACTTCCCTCCGGGAGGGGGAAATCATCACCATTGTCATCACCAACGATCCTCTCATCGAGAGGGGGTCAATCTCCATCAACATCTTCACCAGCTCCATCTCATCTCAAACCCTAGTTCATCTCTTGTATCCAATCTTGTATCCAAACCTCAGATTGGTACCTGTGGGTTGCTAGTAGTGTTGATTACTCATTGCAGTTGATGCTAGTTGGTTTACTTGGTGGAAGATCATATGTTCAGATCCATTATGCATATTAATACCCCTCTGATTATGAACATGAATATGCTTTGTGAGTAGTTATGTTTGTTCCTGAGGACATGGGAGAAGTCTTGCTATAAGTAGTAATGTGAATTTGGTATTCGTTCGATGTTATGATGAGATGTATGTTGTCATCCCTCTAGTGGTGTCATGTGAACGTCGACTACATGACACTTCACCACTCTTTGGGCCTAGAGGGAGGCATTGGGAAGTAATAAGTAGATGATGGGTTGCTAGAGTGACACAAGCTTAAACCCTAGTTTATGCGTTGTTTCGTAAGGGGCTGATTTGGATCCATATGTTTCATGCTATGGTTAGGTTTACCTTAATACTTCTGTTGTAGTTGTGGATGCTTGCAATATGGGTTAATCATAAGTGGGATGCTTGTCCAAGTAAGGGCAGTACCGAAGCACAGGTCCACCCACATATCAAATTATCAAAGTACCGAACACGAATCATATGAACGTGATGAAAACTAGCTTGACGATAATTTTCATGTGTCCTCGAGAGCGCTTTTCTTCATATAAGAGTTTGTCCAGGCTTGTCCATTGCTATAAAAAGGATTGGGCCATCTTTCTGCACCCTATTTACTTGCATTACTTGTTACTCGCTACAAATTACCTTCTCACAAAACTATCTATTACCGATAATTTCAGTGCTTGCAGAGAATTCCTTACTGAAAAGTGCTTATCATTTCCTTCTGCTCCTCGTTGGGTTCGACACTCTTACTTATCGAAAAGGCTACGATAGATCCCGTACACTTGTGGGTCATTAAGACTCTTTTCTGGCGCCATTGCCAGGGAATGAAGCGCCTTTTGTAGGTGGAATTTGGTAAGGAAAAATTTATATAGTGTGCTGAAATTTACTGTCACTTGTTACTATGGAACATAATCCTTTGAGGGGCTTGTTCGGGGTATCTTCACCCCGACCAGTAGAGCAAATAGTTTCTCCTCAACCTACTGAACCTACTGAAAATGTTTACTTTGAAATTCCTTCGGGTATGGTAGAGAAACTTCTAGCTAATCCTTTTGCAGGAGATGGAACATTGCATCCCGATTTACACTTAATCTATGTGGATGAAGTTTGTGGATTATTTAAGCTTGCAGGTATGCCCGATGATGTTATCAACAAGAAGGTCTTCCCTTTATCTTTTAAGGGAGAGGCATTGACATGGCATAGGCTATGTGATGATATGGGATCATGGAACTACAAAAAAATGATTGAAATTGGAATTTCATCAGAAGTTTTATCCTATGCATCTTGTTCATCGTGATCATAAGTATATATATAATTTTTGGCCTCGCGAAGGAGAAATCATCGCTCAAGCTTGGGTGAGGCTTAAGTCAATGTTACATTCATGCCCCAATCATGAGCTCCCAAGAGAAATTATTATTCAAAAAATTTATGCTCGGCTTTCTCTCAGTAATCGCTCCATGTTCGATACTTCTTGTACTGGATCTATTATGATGAAGACTATTGAATTCAAATGGGATTTATTGGAAAGAATTAAACGCAACTCTGAAGATTGGGACCTTGACAAAGGTAAGGAGTCAGGTATAACACCTAAGTTTGATTGTGTTAAATCTTTTATGGATACCGATGTTTTCCGTGAATTTAGCACTAAATATGGACTTGACTTTGAGATAGTAGCTTCTTTCTGTGAATCCTTTGCTACTCATGTTGATCTCCCAAAGGAGAAGTGGTTTAAATATAATCCTCCCACTGAAGTAAAAGTAGTTGCACCTATTAAAGTTGAAGAAAAGACTATCACTTATAATGATCATGTTGTTCCTACTGCTTATATTGAGAAACCACCTTTCCCTGTTAGAATAAAGGATCATGCTAAAGCTTCAACTGTAGTCAACAAAAGTAATATTAGGACACACAAACCCCCTGAGCAAGTTAAAGTTGAACCTAAAATTGCTATGGTTAAAGATCTCTTGGCCGATAATATTGATGGGCATGTTATTTACTTCTGTAATGAAGCTGCTAAGATTGGTAGACCTGATGCTAAAAATAAGCATAGACCTGTTGTAGGCATGCCTATTATTTCTGTTAAAATAGAAGATCATTGCTATCATGTCTTATGTGATATGGGTGCTAGTGCAAGTGCAATACCTCATTCCTTATACCAAGAAATTATGCATGATAGTGCACCTGCCGAGATAGAAGAGATTGATGTTACAATTAAGCTTGCCAACAGAGATACAATTTCACTAGTTGGGATTGTTAGAGATGTTGAAGTATTGTGTGGGAAAGTTAAATACCCTTCTGGTTTTCTTGTCCTTGGTTCCCCACAAGACAGCTTTTGTCCCATTATATTTGGTAGACCCTTCTAGAACACTGTTAATGCTAGGATAGACTGCGAAAATGATGTTGTTACTATTGGTTTGGGTGATATGTCTCATTAGTTTAATTTTGCTAAATTTAGTAGACAACCCCGTGATGAGGAATTGCCCAGTAAAGATGAATTATTGGTCTTGCTTCTATTGTCGTGCCTCCTACTGATCCTTTAGAACAATATTTGCTAGACCATGAAAATGACATGTTCATGAATGAAATACGGGAAATAGATGAAGTATTCTTTAAGCAGGGACCTATTCTGAAACACAACTTGCCTATTGAAATCCTAGGGGATCCTCCTCCACCCAAGGGTGATCCCGTGTTTGAGCTTAAACCAATGCATGATACTCTTAAATATGCTTACGTTGATGAAAAGAAGATATATCCTGTTATTATTAGTGCTAACCTTTCAGAGCATGAAGAAGAGAAATTATTGAAAACTCTAAAGAAGCACTGTGCTGCTATTGGATATACTCTTGATGATCTTAAGGGCATTAGTCCCACTCTATGTCAACACAAAATAAATTTGGAGAAAGATGCCAAACCAGTTATTGATCACCAACGACGGCTAAATCCTAAGACTAAAGAAGTGGTAAGAAAGGAAATATTAAAGCTCCTTGAAGCAGGTATAATTTATCCTGTTGCTGATAGTCAGTGGGTAAGTCATGTCCATTGTGTCCCTAAGAAGGGAGGTATTACTGTCGTTCCAAATGATAAAGATGAATTGATCCCGCAAAGAATTATTACATGTTATAGGATGGTGATTGATTTCCGCAAATTAAATAAAGCTCCTAAAAAGATCATTACCCTTTGCCTTTCATTGATCAAATGCTAGAAAGATTATCCAAATATACACATTTTTGCTTTCTAGATGGTTACTCTGGTTTCTCTCAAATACCTGTGTCGGCCGATGATCAAGAAAAGACTACTTTTACTTGCCCTTTCGGTACCTTTGCTTATAGACGTATGCCTTTTGGTTTATGTAATGCACCTGCTACCTTTCAAAGATGCATGATGGCTATATTCTCTGACTTTTGTGAAAAGATTTGTGAAGTTTTCATGGATGATTTCTCTGTTTATGGATCCTCTTTTAATGATTTCTTGTGAAACCTTGATCGACTTTTGCAGAGATGTGAAGAAACTAACCTTGTCTTGAATTGCGAGAAGTGCCACTTTATGGTTAATGAAGGTATTGTCTTGGGACATAAATTTTTTGAAAGAGGTATTGAAGTTGACAAAGCTAAAGTTGATGCTATTGAAAAGATGCCGTGTCCCAAGGACATCAAAGGTATAAGAAGTTTCCTCGGTCATGCCGGTTTTTATAGGAGGTTCATTAAGGACTACTCAAAAATTTCCCGGCCTCTGACTAACCTATTACAAAAAGATATTCCTTTTGTCTTTGATGATGATTGTGTAAAAGCATTTGAAATACTTAAGAAAGCCTTGATTTCTGCACCTATTGTTCAGCCAGCTGATTGGAATTTACCATTTGAAATCATGTGTGATGCTAGTGATTATGCTATAGGGGTTGTTCTAGGACAAAGAGTTGATAAAAAATTAAATGTTATCCAATATGCTAGTAAAACGCCACACATGATGGACACTGGCGAAAAAGTCTTCTTGCCGTATTTTCTATTTCCGTCTCCAGTAGATTTGACTAACGTACTGAGCTCTTGCCTGCATCGAGCGCGGCCGGTCATTAAAGAAAAAATAGCAGCCGGTCCGTTTGATTCAAAGGGCTTCACGTGAGTAGCAATCCTAATCCGAACAGGGCAGTGCTTCTTTAATTAACATAGCCTTGACTCATGTGCTTATCAAGCAGTACTAGTACTAATAGTACTATGGTTAATTGAATAGTCTTCTGGATTTTATAACTGCTCTGGTGGCGATTCTTTCCATGAGTGGAGCAGATATTCCTTTCAATCGCTGCTTGCTCTTATTTTTTTAAATCGGACGCTATTAGTACAACCAGCACTCTGATTGCTTGATTTAATCGCGTGATGTGACGGGAAAGTATACTCTCGCCTGTGTGCGCACTTGATACCGGCAGCTATCGTTATTACTTTTTGTTTGATCTTAGAGAACAGTAGCAGCTTTAATCCTCCCGGGACTTACTCTGTGCAGGGAACAACATCACAAACATGGCGATTTGACCAACTCAGCTTGCTCTTGACCCTCTGCATTTATATGTAGACAAAGAAAATGCGTAGTAACAGTCGGACACGGCTGCCGCTCAGATAGAATACGCAACAGGAATTTTGGACTATCTTTGACTCAGCGACTTGCGGCGTCACGCGGCCATAAACCCTAACTTGTCCAATCAAACCTTGTACATGCCGTTCCAACTACCTACTGATGATATAGATCCTCTACACCGGCTCTTTTTTTATCCGGCTCATCACGAGCTTCTCGATCCCTAAAGAGATCCCTCCAAGAACTCAACACCAGCATGTGCAAGCCCCACAGTGGGCGCCAACTATTGTGGAAATGTCACGGCAGATGTCCTAGTATGAGGACTTAGTCATGAGGGCAACGCATCTATGTGGTAGCTTGAGAGGGGTTGATCGGGACGAGAGACGCGGGACGGATCAACACACAAGACAATGATTTAGACAGCTTCGTGCCCCGGGAAACATCATCCGGTAATAGCCCTACATGATGTTTGTGGCTAGATCTCATTATGCTCATCAGGGAGACGCCACATAAGCCGGCTCCCCTTTAGTTGTGTCTAGCCCTAGAGATTGTTTCTTGTTTGCTTGTCCCCCTTTTGGGGAGCCCTGCCCCTACTTATATAAGTTGAAGGGGCGGGTTACATGACTAGTCCTAGTAGGATTAGGATTACTGTATTACAGGTGGAGTCCTAGTCTTGCTTCCTTTGCAGGAGAATATTCCTTATGTCTTCCTCTTAAGCCGGACCACCATCACATGAACTGGCCTTCTGGGCCTTGGGCCTTGTCATCCATCTAACCCGCTGTTGGGGTCATCAGTAAGTCACCAAATACTCGTCGGGTCTCTGTGAGCCGCCTAGTCCGGCCGGGTCATACCGCGGGGTATATCCCCGACAACTACTGAAAGGAATTTTTAGCACTTGTATTTGCTTGTGATAAGTTCAGACCTTATATTGTTGATTCTAAAGTAACTATTCACACTGATCATGCTGCTATTAAATATCTTATGGAAAAGAAAAATGCTAAACCTAGACTTATTCGATGGGTTCTCCTGCTACAAGAATTTGATTTGCATATTATTGATAGAAAGGGAGCTGAGAATCCCGTTGTAGACAACTTGTCTAGGTTAGAAAATGTTCTTGATGACCCACTACCTATTGATGATAGCTTTCCTGATAAACAATTAGCAGTCATAAATGCTTCTCGTACTGCTCCATGGTATGCTGATTATGCTAATTACATTATTGCTAAATTTATACCACCTAGTTTCACATACCAGCAAAAGAAAAGGTTCTTCTATGATTTAAGACATTACTTCTGGGATGACCCACACCTTTATAAAGAAGGAGTAGATGGTGTTATTAGACGTTGTGTACCTGAGCATGAACAGGAACAGATCCTATGCAAGTGTCACTCCGAAGCTTATGGAGGACACCATGCTAGAGATAGAACTGCACATAAGGTATTGCAATCCGGTTTTATTGGCCTACTCTCTTCAAGGATGCCCGTAAGTTTGTTTTGTCCCATGATGAATGTCAAAGAATAGGCAATATTAGTAGACGTCAGGAAATGCCAATGAATTATTCACTTGTTATTGAACCATTTGATGTTTGTGGCTTTGATTATATGGGACCGTTTCCTTCCTCTAATGGATACACACATATTTTAGTTGTTGTTGATTACGTTACTAAGTGGGTAGAAGCTATTCCAACTAGTAGTGCTGATCATAACACCTCTATTAAGATGCTTAAAGAAGTTATTTTCCAAGGTTTGGAGTCCCTAGATACTTAATGACTGATGGTGGTTCACATTTTATTCATGGTGCCTTTCGTAAAATGCTTGCTAAGTATGATGTTAATCATAGAATTGCATCTCTTTATCACCCACAGTCTAGTGGCCAAGTGGAATTAAGTAATAGAGAACTTAAATTAATTTTGCAAAAGACTGTTAATAGATCTAGAAAGAATTGGTCTAAGAAACTTGATATTGCATTATGGGCTTATAGAACTGCATATAAAAATCCTATGGGTATGTCTCCATATAAAATGGTTTATGGTAAAGCATGTCACTTACCTCTTGAATTGGAACATAAGGCATATTGGGCCATTAAACAACTCAACTATGACTTCAAACTTGCTGGTAAGAAGAGGCTTTTTGACATTACCTCACTTGATGAATGGAGAACCCAGGCTTATGAGAATGCCAAACTGTTCAAAGAAAAAGTTAAAAGATGGCATGATAAAAGGATACAAAAGTATGAGTTTAACATAGGTGGTTATGTATTGCTATACAACTCTCGTTTGAGATTTTTTGCAGGCAAACTCCTCTCTAAATGGGAAGGTCCTTACGTCATCGAGGAGGTCTATCGTTCTGATGCCATAAAAATCAACAACTTCGAAGGCACAAATATGAGGGTGGTGAACGGTCAAAGAATCAAACATTATATCTCAGGTAATCCCATAAATGTTGAAACTAATGTTATTGAAACCGTAACCCCGGAGGTATACATAAGGGACACTTTCCAGAACGTTTCAGACTCTAAAAAGGAATAGGTACGTGGTACGGTAAGTAAACCGACTCCAAAATAGTTCTAATTGCAATTTTTCTCCGTTTTGGAATATTTAAGAAAATAGGAAAATAAGAAGCAGACCGGAAAGGAAACGAGGCTTCCACGAGGGTGGAGGGCGCGCCCTACCCCCCTGGGCACGCCCCCTGCCTCGTGGGCACCTCGTGTGCTCTCCGGACTTCGTTTTCTTGCACGATACTTCTTTTGGTCGGTAAAAATTTACTATATAATCTCCCAAAGGTTTTGACCACCGTATCACGCAAATATCTTCTGTTCTTGTTTCGAGTTGTTTCTGCTGCAGTCATAGAGCAAGATGTCTTCTCAAGAGTCAGTCGGGGAGAGCCGGGTGTTCCTACCTATTGAGCATGCGTTGGTTTTCCCTTGAAGAGGAAAGGGTGATGCAACAAAGCAGCGTAAGTATTTCCCTCAGTTTTTGAGAACGAAGGTATCAATCCAGTAGGAGACCACGCACGAGTCACCTCATACCTACACAAACAAATAAGAACCTCGCAACCAACGCGATAAAGGGGTTGTCAATCCCTTCATGGCCACTCGCAAGAGTGAGATCTGATAGAGATAATAATAATAAGATAAATATTTTTGGTATTTTTATGATATGGATTGAAAGTGAAGATTGCAAAATAAGATAGATTGGAAACTTGTATGATGGAAAATAGACCCGGGGGCCATAGGTTTCACTAGTGGCTTCTCTCAAGATAGCATAAGTATTACGGTGGGTGAACAAATTACTATCAAGAAATTGATAGAAAAGTGAATAATTATGATAATATCTAGGTATGATCATGTATATAGGCATCACGTCCATGACAAGTAGACCGACTCCTGCCTGCATCTACTATTATTACTCCACACATCGACCGCTATCCAGCATGCATCTACAGTATTAAGTTCATAAGAACAAAGTAACGCTTTAAGCAAGATGACATGATGTAGAAGGATAAACTCATGCAATATGATATAAACCCCATCTTTTTATCCTCGATGGCAACAATACAATACGTGTCGTTTCCCTTTTTGTCACTGGGATCGAGCACCGCAAGATTGAACCCAAAGCTAAGCACTTCTCCCATTGCAAAAAGATCAATCTAGTAGGCCAAACCAAACTGATAATTCAAAGAGACTTGCAAAGATAACCAATCCTACATAAAAGAATTCAAAGAAGATTCAAATATTTTTCATAGATAGACATGATCATAAACCCACAATTCATCGGATCTCGACAAACACACGGCAAAAAGAGTTACATTGAATAGATCTCCAAGAAGATCGAGGAGAACTTTGTATTGAGATCTAAAGAGAGAGAAGAAGCCATCTAGCTACTAGCTATGGACCCAAAGGTCTGAGGTAAACTACTCACACATCATCGGAGGGGCCATGGAGTTGTAGAGGCCCTCCGTGATCAATGCCCCCTCCGGCGGAGCTCCAGAAAAGGCCCCAAGATGGGGTCTCTTGGGTACAAAAGGTTGCGGCGGTGGAAATAGGGTTTCGTGGTGCTCCTGGATGTTTGCGGGGTACGTAGATATATATAGGAGGAAAAAGTACGTCAGTGGAGCAACGAGGGCCCACGAGGGTGGAGGGCGCGCCCAGGGGGGTAGGCGCCCCCCTGCCTCATGGCCTCCTCGATTATTTCATGACGTCCACTCCAAGTCCCCTGGATCACGTTTGTTCCAAAAATCACGCTCCCAAAGGTTTCATTCCGTTTGGACTCTGTTTGATATTCCTTTTCTATGAAACACTCAAATAGGCAAAAAAAACAGCAATTTGGGCTGGGCCTCCGGTTAATAGGTTAGTCCCAAAAATAATATAAAAGTGTAAAATAAAGCCCATTAACATCCAAAACAAACAATATAATAACATGGAGCAATCAAAAATTATAGATACGTTGGAGAGGTATCAAGCATCCCCAAGCTTAATTCCCGCTCGTCCTCGAGTAGGTAAATGATAAAAACTGAATTTTTGATGTGGAATGCTTCCTAACATATTTTTCAATGTAATTTTTCTTTATTGTGGCATGAATGTTCAGATCCGAAAGATTCAAGATAAAAGTTTAATATTGACATAAAATAATAATACTTCAAGCATACTAACTAAGCAATCATGTCTTCTCAAAATAACATGGCCAAAG
Source organism: Triticum aestivum (assembly GCF_018294505.1). Classification (NCBI taxonomy): domain Eukaryota; kingdom Viridiplantae; phylum Streptophyta; class Magnoliopsida; order Poales; family Poaceae; genus Triticum; species Triticum aestivum. The sequence goes on from NC_057800.1 coordinate 239,525,617, forward strand.
AAACTTATCCCTACAAAATCATATAGTCTGGCTATGCTCTATCTTCATCACACAAAATATTAAATCATGCACAACCCCGATGACAAGCCAAGCAATTGCTTCATACTTTTGATGTTCTCAAACTTTTTAAACTTTCACGCAATATATGAGCATGAGCCATGGACATAGCACTACGGGTGGAATAGAATGGTGGTTATGGAGAAGACAAAAAGGAGAAGATAGTCTCACATCAACTCGGCGTATCAACGGGCTATGGAGATGCCCATCAATAGATATCAATGTGAGTGAGTAGGGATTGCCATGCAACAGATGCACTAGAGCTATAAGTGTATGAAAGCTCAACAAAAGAAACTAAGTGGGTGTGCATCCAACTTGCTTGCTCACGAAGACCTAGGGATATTTGAGGAAGCCCATCATTGTAATATACAAGCCAAGTTCTATAATGTAAAATTCCCACTAGTTTATGGAAGTGACAACATAAGATCCTCTCTATGATGAAGATCATGGTGCTACTTTGAAGCACAAGTGTGGAAAAAGGATAGTAACATTGTCCCTTCTCTCTTTTTGTCTCATTTTTTGTCTCTTTTTTATTTGGGCCCTCTTTTTTTTCTTTTGGCCTCTTTTCTCTTTTTTTTTATTTTTTGTCCGGAGTCTCATCCCGACTTGTGGGGGAATCATAGTCTCCATCATCCTTTCCTCACTGGGACAATGCTCTAATAATGATGATCATCACACTTCTTTTTACTTACAACTCAAGAATTACAACTCAATACTTAGAACAAAATATGACTCTATGTAAATTCCTCCGGCGGTATACCGGGATATGCATGAATCAAGAGTGACATGTATGAAAAAATTATGAAAGGTGGCCATGCCACAAATACGATGTCAACTACATGATCATGCATGGCAATATGACAATGATGAAGCGTGTCATAACAAACGGACGGTGGAAAGTTGCATGGCAATATATCTCGGAATGGCTATGGGAAGGTATATGGTGGGTGTATGATACCGGCGAAAAGTGTGCGGTAATAGAGAGGCTAGCAAATGTGGAAGGGTGAGGGTGCGTATAATCCATGGACTCAACATTAGTCATAAAGAACTCACATACTTATTGCAAAAATCTATTAGTTATCAAAACAAAGTACTATGCGCATGCTCCTAGGGGGATAGATTGGTAGGAAAAGACCATCGCTCGTCCCCGACCGCCACTCATAAGGAAGGCAATCAATAAATAAATCATGGTCCGACTTCATCACATAACGGTTCACCATACGTGCATGCTACGGGAATCACAAACTTTAACACAAGTATTTCTCAAATTCACAACTACTCAACTAGCATGACTCTAATATCACCATCTCCATATCTCAAAACAATTATCAAGTATCAAACTTCTCATAGTATTCACTGCACTTATATGAAAGTTTTTATTATTCCTCAAAGAAAATTACCATGTTGTTCTAAAGGACTCCAAAAATAATATAAGTGAAGCATGAGAGATCAATAATTTCTACAAAATAAAACCACCACCGTGCTCTAAAAGATATAAGTGAAGCACTAGAGCAAAAACTATATAGCTTAAAAGATATAAGTGAAGCACATAGAGTATTCTAATAAATTCCGATTCATGTGTGTCTCTCTCAAAAGGTGTGTACAGAAAGGATGATTGTGGTAAACTAAAAAAAAGATTCAAATCATACAAGACGCTCCAAGCAAAACACATATCATGTGGCGAATAAAAATATAGCTCTAAGTAAAGTTACCGATGAACGAAGACAAAAGAGGGGATGCCTTCCGGGGCATCCCCAAGCTTAGGCTCTATGGTGTCCTTGGATTTACCTTGGGGTGCCTTGGGCATCCCCAAGATTAGGCTCTTGCCACTCCTTGTTCCATAATCCATCAAATATTTACCCAAAACTTGAAAACTTCACAACACAAAACTTAACAGAAAATCTCGTGAGCTCCGTTAGCGAAAGAAAACAAAACACCACTTCAAGGTACTGTCATAAACTCATTATTTATTTATATTGGTGTTAAACCTACTGTATTCCAACTTCTCTATGGTTTATAAACTCCATTACTAGCCATAGATTCATCAAAATAAGCAAACAACACATGAAAAACAGAATCTGTCAAAAACAGAATAGTCTGTAGTAATTTGTAACTAACGCAAACTTCTGGAACCCCAAAAATTCTAAAATAAATTTCTAGACGTGATGAATTTATCTATTAATCATCTTAAAAAATAATTAACTAAATAGCACTCACCAATAAAAAATGGCAGCAATTCTCGTGAGCGCTAAAGTTTCTGTTTTTTACAGCAAGATCAAAAAGACTTTCCCCAAGTCTTCCCAATGGTTCTACTTGGCAAAAACACTAATTAAACACAAAAAACACAACCAAAACAGAGGCTAGATAAATTATTTATTACTAAGCAGGAACAAAAAGCAAGGAATAAAAATAAAATTGGGTTGCCTCCCAACAAGCGCTATCGTTTAACGCCCCTAGCTAGGCATAAAAGCAAGAATAGATCTAGGTATTGCCATCTTTGGTAGGCAATCCATAAGTGGCTCTCATAATAGATTCATATGGTAATTTAATTTTGTTTCTAGGGAAGTGTTCCATGCCTTTCCTTAATGTAAATTGGAATTTAATATTCCCTTCCTTCATATCAATAATTGCACCAATCGTTCTAAGAAAAGGTCTACCAAGAATAATAGGACATGAAGGATTGCAATCTATATCAAGAACAATGAAATCTATGGGCACATAATTCCTATTTACAACAATAAGAACATCATTATTTTTCCCATAGGTTTCTTAATAGTGGAAGCCGCAAGGTGCAAGTTTACAGAACAATCATCAAATTCACAAAAACCTAGCAAATCACACAAAGTTTTTGGGATCGTGGAAACACTAGCACCCAAATCACACAAAGCATAGCATTCATGATCTTTAATTTTTATTTTTATTGTAGGTTCCCACTCATCATAAAGTTTTCTAGGGATAGAAACTTCCAACTCAAGTTTTTCTTCATAAGATTGCATTAAAGCATCAACGATATGTTTAGTAAAAGCTTTATTTTGACTATAAGCATGAGGAGAATTTAGCATGGATTGCAACAAGGAAATACAATCTATCAAAGAGAAATTATCATAATTAAATTCCTTGAAATATAAGATAGTTGGTTCATTGCTATTTAAAGTTTTGACCTCTCCAATCCCACTTTTATCAATTTTTGCATCAAGATCTAAAAACTCCGAATTTTTTGGGACGCCTTCTAACTAAAGTTGACTCATCTCCAGTCCCATCATTATCAAGATTATATTGCAAAACAAATATTTAATAGGGGACACATCAATAAATTTTAGATCTTCATCCTCATTATCATGGAAACTAGAAGAACACGCTTTCACAAAGCAATCTTTTTAGCACGCATCCTAGCGGTTCTTTCTTTGCACTCATCAATGGAAATTCTCATGGCTTTGAGAGACTCATTGATATGATGATTAGGTGGAATAGATCTAAGTTTCAAAGAATCAATATCAAGAGAAATTCTACCCACGTTCCTAGCCAACTCATCAATCTTAAGCAATTTTTCTTCAATCAAAGCATTGAAACTCTTTTGCGAACTAATAAATTCTTTAATACTAGATTCAAAATCAGAGGGCATATTATTATAACTTACATAAGAATTGTTGTAGGAATTACCCTAATTATTAGAGGAATTACTAGGAAACGACCTAGGATTAAAATTACCTCTATACGCGTTGTTACCAAAATTGTTCCTACCAACAAAATTCACATCCATAGATTCATTATTATTCTCAATCAAAGTAGACAAAGGCATATCATTAGGATCAGTAGGAGCACTCTTATTAGCAAACAATTTCATAAGTTCATCCATCTTTCCACTCAAAACATTAATCTCTTCAATTGCATGCACCTTTTTACTAGTAGATCTTTCAGTGTGCCATTGAGAATAATCAACCATAATATTATCTAGGAGTTTGGTAGCTTCTCCTAAAGTGATTTCCATAAAAGTGCCTCCCGTGGCCGAATCTAAAAGATTTCTAGAAGCAAAATTCAATCCGGCATAAAAAATTTGTATAATCATCCATAAATTCAAACCATGTGTAGGGCAATTACGTATCATTAATTTTATCCTCTCCCAAGATTGTGCAACATGCTCATGATCAAGTTGCTTAAAGCTCATAATATCGTTTCTAAGAGAGATGATCTTAGCGGGAGGAAAATACTTAGAGATAAAAGCATCTTTGCACTTATTCCATCAATCAATACCATTTTTAGGGAAAGACAAAAACCAAGCTTTAACACGATCTCTAAGCGAAAACGGAAATAGCTTAAGTTTAGCAATATCATTATCCACATCTTTCTTCGTTTGCATATCACACAAATCAACAAAGTTGTTTAGATGGGTAGTGGCATCTTCACTAGGAAGGCCAGAAAATGGATCTTTCATGACAATATTCAACAAAGCAGTATTAATTTCACAAGATTCAGCATCAGTAAGAGGAGCAATAGGAGTGCTAATAAAATCATTATTGTTGGTATTGGCAAAGTCACATAATTTAGTATTATCTTGAGCCATCGTGACAAGCAAGCAATACAACACACAAGCAAACAAGCGAAGAAAAAGCGAACGGAAAGAGAGGACGAAAGGAAAATAGGGCTAATAAAACGGTTAGGGTGAAGTGGGGGAGAGGAAAACGAGAGGAAAATGGCAAATAATGTAATGCGAAGGATAAGAGTTGTGATGGGTACTTGGTATGTCTTGACTTGGCGTAGATCTCCCGGCAACGGCGCCAGAAATCCTTCTTGCTACCTCTTGAGCATGCATTGGTTTTTCCTTGAAGAGGAAAGGGTGATGCAGCAAAGCAGCGTAAGTATTTCCCTCAGCTTTTGAGAAACAAGGTATCAATCCGGTAGGAGACCACGTGCGAGTCACCTCCTACCTACACAAACAAATAAGAACCTCGCAACCAACACGATAAAGGGGTTGTCAATCCCTTCACGGCCACTTGCAAGAGTGAGATCTGATAGAGATAATAATAATAATAAGATAAATATTTTTGGTATTTTTATGATATAGATTGAAAGTAAAGATTGCAAAATAAGATAGATTGGAAAGTTGTATGATGGAAAATAGACCCGGGGGCCATAGGTTTCACTAGTGGTTTCTCTCAAGATAGCATAAGTATTATGGTGGGTGAACAAATTACTGTCGAGCAATTGATAGAAAAGCAAATAATTATGAGAATATCTAGGTATGATCATGTATATAGGCATCACGTCCATGACAAGTAGACCGACTCCTACCTACGTCTAGAGTATTAAGTTCATAAGAACAGAGTAATGCTTTAAGCAAGATGACATGATGTAGAGGGATAAACTCATGCAATATGATATTGATACATCTCCAACGTATCTACTTTTCCAAACACTTTTGCCTTTGTTTTGGACTCTAACTTGCATGATTTGAATGGAACTAACCCGGACTGACGCTGTTTTGAGTAGAATTACCATGGTGTTATTTATGTGCAAAAGCAAACATTCTCGGAATGACCTGAAACTTCACGGAGCCACTTTTCAAAAAATAAGAAAAATACCTGCAAAAGATGAAGGCCAGGAGGCCCACCACCTTGCCACAAGGGTGGGGGCGCGCCTACCCCCCTAGGGCGCGCCCCCCTACCTCATGGGCCCCCTGTTGCGTCTCCGACTCCAACTCCACCTCCATATATTGAGTTTTGATGAGAAACAAATCAGAGAGAAGAAATCATCGCATTTTACGATACGGAGCCGCCGCCAAGCCCTAAAACCTCTCGGAAAGGCTGATCTAGAGTCCGTTCGGGGCTCCGGAGAGGGGAATCCGTCGCCATCGTCATCATCAACCATCCTCCATCACCAATTTCATGACGCTCACCGCCGTGCGTGAGTAATTCCATCGTAGGATTGCTAGACGGTGATGGGTTGGATGGGATCTATCATGTAATCGAGTTAGTTTTGTTAGGGTTTGATCCCTAGTGTCCACTATGTTCTGAGATTGATGTTGCTATGACTTTGCTATGCTTAATGCTTGTCACTAGGGACCGAGTGCGATGATTTCAGATCTGAACCTATTATGTTTTCATCAATATATGAGTGTTCTTGATCCTATCTTGCAAGTCTATAGTCACCTATTATGTGTTATGATCCGTTAACCCCGAAGTGACAATAATCGGGATACTTACCGGTGATGACCGTAGTTTGAGGAGTTCATGTATTCACTATGTGTTAATGCTTTGTTCCGGTTCTCTATTAAAAGGAGGCCTTAATATCCCTTAGTTTCTGTAAGGACCCTGCTGCCATGGGAGGGTAGGACAAAAGATGTGATGCAAGTTCTTTTCCATAAGCACGTATGACTATATTCGGAATACATGCCTACATTATATCAATGAACTGGAGCTAGTTCTGTGTCACCCTAGGTTATGACTGTTACATGATGAACCGCATCCCGCATAATTCTCTATCACTGATCCATTGCCTACGAGCTTTCCTTATATTGTTCTCCGCTTATTTACTTTACTGTTGCTATTGCTATCATCACTACAAAATACCAAAAACATTACTTTTACTACTATTACCTTTTGCTACCGTTACCACTACTATCATATTACTTTGCTACTAAATACTTTGCTACAGATATTAAGTTTCCAGGTGTGGTTGAATTGGCAACTCAGCTTCTAATACTTGAGAGTATTCTTTGGCTCCCCTTATGTCGAATCAATAAATTTGGGTTGAATACTTTACCCTCGAAAACTATTGCGATCCCCTATACTTGTGGGTTATCAAGACTATTTTCTGGCGCCGTTGCCGGGGAGCATAGCTCTATTCTTCCAGTCACTTGGGATATATATCTGCTTATCATTATGAAGAACTTGAGAGATCCAAGAACCAAGATCTATCCCTCAACTACGAGGGGAGGTAAGGAACTGCCATCTAGCTCTGCACTTGATTCACCTTCTGTTATGAGTAATTTTGCGACACCTACACCTGCTTCTGCTATTCGTTCTGTTATGTCGCATGTTATTGATGATGCCACTTCTGCTATGCATGATACTTATGATGAAACTACCTCAATGCCTGATACTACTGTGCCACTTAGTGATTTTCTTGATGAACAAATTGCTAGGGCTAGAGAAATTGAAAATATTGAATCTGATGATACTGATGAAAGTGATGATGAAGAATCACTTGTTATTCCTAAGGGTTATGTTTTTGATCAAGGAGCTTCTTTTGCTATTTTAGCTTGCAAAAATAGAAATGAACTAAAAAGGTTATTAGCTAATTAAATGGAGTAAGCAATCTCTAAGTGCTAGAATGAAACCTGACCCTGCTTTTGCTACTTCATCTATCTGTGTTACTGATAAGGATTATGAATTCTCTGTTGATCCTGATATAATTACTTTAGTTGAATCTGATCCTTTTCATGGTTATGAATCTGAAACTGTTGTGGCGCATCTTACTAAATTGAATGATATAGCTACCCTGTTCACTAAAGATGAGAGAACTCGCTACTTTTATATACTTAAAATATTTCCGTTCTCATTAAAGGGTGATGCTAAGACATGGTTTAATTCTCTTGAACCTGGTTGTGTGCGTAGCCCCCAGGATATGATTTATTACTTCTCTGCTAAATATTTCCCTGCTCATAAGATACAAGCTGCTTTAAGGGATATATATAATTTTGTGCAAATTGAAGAAGAGAGTCTCCCACAAGCTTGGGGGAGGCTTCTCCAATTACTTAATGATTTGCCTGATCATCCTCTTAAGAAAAATGAAATACTTGATATCTTTTATAATGGACTAACTGATGCCTCCAGAGATTACCTGGATAAGTGTGCCAGTTCTGTTTTCAGGGAAAGAACACCGGATGAAGCTGAAATTTTATTGAACAATATGTTGACAAATGAAAATAATTGGACACCTCCGGAGCCAATTCCTGAGCCTATTCCTAAACCAACTCCGAAGAAGAGGGGTATTCTATTTCTCAGTCCTGAAGATATGCAAGAGGCAAAGAAATCTATGAAAGAAAAAGGTATTAAAGCTGAAGATGTTAAGAATTTACCTCCTATTGAAGAAATACATGGTCTTAATTTACCGCCTGTTGAAGAAACATATAATCTGAATCCTTCTCCTATTGAAGAAACACATGGTCTTGATAACCCGACACATGTAGTAAAGGTAAATTCTCTCTATAGATATGATAAAGCTGAAATCCCATTTACTAAATTTGCTAGCCCATGCTTAGATGAGTTTGATAAATTTATGGCTAAGCAAGAAGATTTTAGTGCTTATTTTGGTAGACAATTGAAATACAATTCAAATATGCTTGAACACTTGGGTGATTATATGGCTAATGTTAAAGGTGAACTTAAACTTATTAGTAAACATGCTTCCATGGTTACCACTCAAGTAGAACAAGTACTTAAAGCTCAAAATGATTTGCTCAATGAATTGAATAGTAAAGATAATGATTATGCGGTTATAGTGGCTACTAGAACTGGTAGAATGACTCAGGAACCTTTGTATCCTGAAGGCCACCCTAAGAGAATTGAGCAAGATTCTCAGAGAAATAATATAGATGTAACTAGTTCTTCCAAAAAGAAGAAAAAGAAAAATAATAGGACTTTGCATGCTTCTAGTGAACCTGTTATTGAACCACCTGAGAATCCAAATGATATTTCTATTTCTGATGCTGAAACACAATCTGGTAATGAACCTAAAACTAGTGGTAATGTTAATGATAATGTTCATGATGATGCTCAACCTAGTAATGATAATGATATAGAAATTGAACCTGTTGTTGATCTTGATAACCCACAATCAAAGAATCAACGATATGATAAGAAAGACTTTGTTGCTGGGAAACATGGTAAAGAAAGAGAGCCTTGGGTTCAGAAACCCATGCCTTTTCCTCCCAAACCATCCAAAAAAAGGATGATGAGGATTTTGAGCGCTTTGCTGAAATGATTAGACCTATCTTTTTGCGTATGCGATTAACTGATATGCTCAAAACCAATCCTTATGCTAAGTACATGTAACGCCCCGAGACCGATGTGCCAGGTGTCGTTCAGTTATTCGCCGTTGTTGCCTTGTCATTGCTTGCGTGTCATGCTTTGCATATCATGTCATCATGTGCATTGCATTTGCATAAGTGTTCGTCTCATGCATCCGAGCATTTTCCCCGTTGTCCGTTTTGCAATCCGGCGCTTCGTTCTCCTCCGGTGGTCATTTCTACCTTTCTTTCTTGTGTGGGGATTAAACATTTCCGGATTGGACCGAGACTTGTCATGCGGCCTTGGTTTACTACCGGTAGACCGCCTGTCAAGTTTCGTACCATTTGGACTTCGTTTGATACTCCAACGGTTAACCGAGGGACCGAGAAGGCCTCGTGTGTGTTGCAGCCCAACACCCTTCCATTTTGGCCCAAAACCCACCTAACTCTGTTCCATCATCTCGGTCGTTCGATCACGATCGCGTGGCCGAAAACCGCACCTCATTTGGAGCTTCCTAGCTCCCTCTACCTATAAAAGAGCACCCCTCCCCGAAATTTCGGATCATTTCGCAGTCTAAACCCTAGATCCACTCCTCCCCGCGCCACCGGACGCGTCCGCGCTGCACCAGACATGTCCGCCCCCGCGCGCCACCTCACTCCAGCCAATCGGAGCGCGCCACCTCAGCCCCGCCGCCGCTCTCCTCCAACCCGCGGCCGCCACCTGTCCCAACCGGCTTCCGCGTCGCCCCACTTCGCCGCCGGCCCGCGGAGCCCATCCGGGGCCCGCGCGAGCCCGGATCTCCGCCGCCGCCCGCAGGCACCCCGCGCCTCCTTGCTCCCGTAGCCGGTCGAGGGGAGGAGCCCCTCGATCCGCGCCTCCGCTGCCTAGCGTCTCTCCGCCGGCGACCTCGCCTGCAACCTTCGCCGGAGCGCGCCGCCCTGCGACTTGGAGCCCCGTCCGGCGCCGCTGTCCCAGATCCGGTCATCACGCGCCGGGATCCGCCCCTTCCTGCTCACGGCCGGCCTCCCCTCGCCGGAGCACATCTCCGCCGGAACCGCGCCGCCGACCACGGCTTCACCGGAGTCATCGCTCCCTGCGCCAGATCGGGAGGAGCCCGATCCATCTGCGTTGACCGCGCCGCGCCTCCGCGTGGGCCACGCCCGAGTCTGGCCCAGCTCGCCGGCCTCCTTCCTCTTCATTTCGGGCCGCGCTCCCGGGCCCATCTCCAGCGCCGGCCTCACTCGGCCTCCTCCCCAACTCCCTTCGCCAGCCGCGTGGGCCGCAGCGCCAGGCCCAGCCGGGCCACCTCCTCCGCACCGCGCCAGCCCAGCTGGCCTGCCTCTCCCTCCGACCGGGCCAGGCCCAAGGGTGAGCCGACCCCAGCGCCCCCTCCTTTTTTTTCTTCTTTCTCTCCTGTTGTGGCCCAGCCAGTTTCAGCCCATATCATTTTTTTCCAGTCCTACGAATTTAGCATTATCCGAGGAATTACAGATTTGCAGAAACCCCCTTGCACTTCATGCATATAATAACTCATAATCTGTGCATCATATGTAAAAACTTTAAATATGAAAAATGCTTAGTTTTTCATCTAGTTTCATAATATCCAACTTTCATCCATGTTTAAATTGTTTAAAATGCTGTTTGCATTAATTTGCTCCTATGCCATGCTAAAATGCTTTATTTCATAACTAAATAACCGTAACTCCAATTTTAATAAACTTTATATGTAAATGGGGTAGAATTTTGCCTAGTTTAACATGGTGGCATCATCTTGCATGTTTAACAACTCTAAAATATTGTTTAGGGCAGAACAGTACCAAACCTAATTTATGCTCATGAGGAGTTTCCGGAATTGTTGTTCGTTGCTCCCGGCCTCATTTAAACTTGACTAGATAGGTAGTTTTACTTTGCTTCACCCTCTTGCCATGTTAACAAACATTTAATATTGTTGAGTACATAAACGAGATCAAACTAAATAACTTGTTGTGGTGTTTCGTCAATATGCAACTCGTTGCATATTGATCTCCACTTAATTTGTAGAACTGCTTGTGCACCTTGCCATGCCATGCTTCATTAAACCGGACATGCATCATACTCGATTGTGCATCATGCCATGTTGTTGTGGTGGTTGTTTACTATGTTGTGTGCTTCTTTTCCGGTGTTTGCTTCTTCGGGTTGGTTCCGATAACATCGAGGTTGTGAGGATCCATTCGTCTACGTCCGTTTGTCTTCTTCATGGACTCGTTCTTCTTCCTTGCGGGATTTCAGGCAAGATGATCATACCCTCGAAATCACTACTATCTTTGCTATGCTAGTTTGCTCGCTCTTTTGCCATGCCAATGCTACGATGCATACCACTTGCTTGTCAGCCACCCAAATTGCCATGTTCAACCTCTAACCCACCATGTCCTAGCAAACCGTTGATTGGCTATGTTACCGCTTTGCTCAGCCCCTCTTATAGCGTTGTTAGTTGCAGGTGAAGATCGAAGTTTGTTCCTTGTTGGAACATGGAGATGTTGTTCCTTGTTGGAACATGTTTACTTGTTGGGATATCACAATATATCTTACTTAATTAATGCATCTATATACTTGGTAAAGGGTGGAAGGCTCGGCCTTATGCCTGGTGTTTTGTTCCACTCTTGCCGCCCTAGTTTCTGTCATATCGGTGTTATGTTCCCGGATTTTGCGTTCCTTACGCGGTTGGGCTATAATGGGAACCCCTTGACAGTTCGCCTTAAGTAAAGCTTCTCCAGCAATGCCCAACATTGGTTTTACCATTTGCCACCTAGCCTTTTTCTTTTCCCTTGGGAGTCGCGCTCCTGAGGGTCATCATTATTTTACCCCCCCCCCCGGGCCAGTGCTCCTCTGAGTGTTGGTCCAACCTGTCAGCTGCCGGTGGCCACCAGGGGCAACTCTGGGTTGGCCTACCCGCACCTAAGACAATCTGAGTGTGCCCTGAGAAAGAGATATGTGCAGCTCCTATCGGGATTTGTCGGCACATTCGGGCGGTGTTGCTGGTTTAGTTTTACCCTGTCGAAATGTCTTGTTGTACCGGGATACCGAGTCTGATCGGAACGTCTCGGGTGGAGGTCTATTCCTTCGTTGACCGTGAGAGCTTGTCGTGGGCTAAGTTGGGACACCCCTGCAGGGATTTGAACTTTCGAAAGCCGTGCCCGCGGTTATGGGCAGATGGGAATTTGTTAACGTCCGGTTCTAGAAAACCCGAAGTTGACCTTAATTAAAATACATCAACCGCGTGTGTAACCGTGATGGTCTCTTTCCGGCGGAGTCCGGGAAGTGAACACGGTGTTGGAGTTATGCTTGACGTAGGTAGTCCAGGATCACTTCTTGATCATACCTTTATCGACCGTGCTTTGCCTTCTCTTCTCGCTCTCATTTGCGTATGTTAGCCACCATATATGCTAGTCGCTTGCTGCAGCTCCACCTCATACCTTTACCTTACCCATAAGCTTAAATAGTCTTGATCTCGCGGGTGCGAGATTGCTGAGTCCCCGTGGCTCACAGATACTTCCAAAACCAGTTTGCAGGTGCCTATGTTATCGTGCAGATGACGCAACCAAGCTCAAGGAGGAGCTCGATGAAGATCTTGCCCTTTGTGTTGTTTCGTTCTAGTTGATCAGTAGTGGAGCCCAGTTGGGGTCGATCAGGGACCTTTGTCGCATTTGGGGTTCTTCTTTTATTTTGGTTCCGTAGTCGGACCTTGATTGTATCTGGATGATGTAATGCTTTATTCATGTAATTGTGTGAAGTGGCGAGTGTAAGCCAACTATGTATCTCTTTCCCTTATTATATTACATGGGTTGTGTGAAGATTACCTCACTTGCGACATATGCCTTCGATGCGATTATGCCTCTAAGTCGTGCCTCGACACGTGGGAGATATAGTCGCATCGAGGGCGTTACAGTACATGAAGGATATTATTACTAATAAGAGAAAGATACCAAAAGCTGAAATTTCCGCCATGCTTGCTAATTATACTTTTAAGGGTGGAATACCAAAGAAATTTGGAGATCCCGGTGTACCAACTATATCATGCTCTATTAAAAGAAACTATATTAAAACTGCTTTATGTGATCTTGGAGCCGGTGTTAGTGTTATGCCTCTCTCTTTATATCGTAGACTTGATTTGAATAAGTTGACACCTACTGAAATATCTTTGCAAATGGCTGATAAATCAACTGCTATACCTGTCGGTATTTGTGAGGATGTGCCTGTTGTAGTTGCAAATGTTACTATTTTAACAGACTTTGTTATTCTTGATATTCCCGAGGATGATAGTATGTCTATTATTCTTGGAAGACCCTTTTTGAATACTGCAGGGGCTGTTATTGATTGCACTAAAGGCAATGTCACTTTTCATGTTAATGGTAGTGAGCATACGGTACACTTTCCGAGGAAACAACCTCAAGTTCACAGTATCAACTCTATTGGAAAAATTCCATCGATTATATTTGGAGGTTTTGAATTCTCCCTTCCTACTATCAAGAAGAAATATGATATTCTTATTATTGGGGATGTGCATATCCCCGTTGAGGTAACATAGTGTTATTCGAAATTTCTCCGGTTCCATGTTATTCGGAATGAGTTCGTTAACGAGACTTGATCAACCCTGTTAATGGATTCCTTTTGATGATCATGAGATGGATGAAACTAGAAGGCACAACCTTCTGTACCCCACTTTTACTTTCTGTTATTTATATTAAATAAAATAAAAATAAACATTTTTCTGTCTGTTATCTGATTATCCGTGCAATATAAAAATACCTCGAAAATAAAAGTTCTCCAAATGCCCTGAAATTTAAATATGATTTTTCTAGAATATTTGAGAATATTTGGCACTCAGAACACAGCAGGGGGGCCAACCACCTGCCCAAGAGGGTGGACGGCGCGCCCCCCTGCCTCGTGGGCCCATGGTAGCCCTCCTCCATTTATTCTTTCACCCACACACTCCTTCTTCCTCCCCCAAACACGAATAACCAGCTCAAACCCGAGTCCAAGCTCGTTTTGCTGCCATTTTCGATCTCCTTGCTCAAAGCACCTCTCACAAAACTGCTTGGGGAGATTGTTCTTTGGTGACTCCTCCATTGGTCCAATTAGTTTTTGTTCTAGTGCTTTATTCATTGCAAATTTTTGCTGCTTAGGTGACCCTGTTCTTGAGCTTGCATGTCAAATTTTTATGGTCAAAAGTAGTTTTGATGCATGATATAGGCCCTAGGCACTTGTAGGAGTAGTTGCTATCAATATTATTGAGTTTGGTTTACTTTTATTTTGAAGTTACTAAAAATTTCAGAATTTTTTAGAAAATGATGAGGAGATTATTGAGGGGCTCATCGAGACAAAGCTCGAAGGAAAAGGCACCGAAGCCTAAGTATAATTTGCCGCGCACCGCGGAGATTCGGGCGTGTGAATGGCCTTCTGATGATTTCTTGAGAGCAGCCGATATCTATGAATATTTTCATGAAATGGCTAGGAATGCAGGCCTCACTGCTTTCCTCCATGACCAATGTGATCAATATCTCTTACTCACAAATACCTTTGTGCAAAACTTTCATTTCCATTCTAGGAACTCGCCACCTACGGTGGAGTTTCATTTATATGATGAGCATAAGGAGATGTCACTTTATGATTTTTGTCGGATTTTTTAGTCCCTTTTGAGGGCAAGACAGAAGAACCACATCGTGATGATGTGGAGGGCTTTATTGATACCATCACTGTAGGGGAAACAAGGAAGGTTTCCGATGCACGAATCACTAGCATACATTTTCCTGTTTTACGTTACTTTGCATTATTTGCTAGTCTTTGCTTAATTGGTCGCGGAAACTATGGAAACCTGAGTATCCCTGATATTATTATTCTTCTCCACAGTTTATACAGTGATAACACTTTTAGTATAGGCGGTATTATTGCCAAACGGTTAAGTTTCAACCGTACCAAAGGCCCTATCTTTGGAGGCATCTATGCTTCACGCCTAGCTGCACATTTTAACATACCTATTAGGCATTTTGAGAAGGAAGAAAAGGTGTTGCACCGTGTTTATCTAGATTATAAAAGTATGGTAGCACATGATTTTATTGTTAAGAATAGGGCAGGAGAGCTTAAATATCAATTGTTCTTTAATAAACATCACCCTGAGACTATTACCCTGCCTGCTCCTTCTTTGTTTGATTTATCTTCAGGCACGTACCTTCTTCCGTTGAAGGCTATTCACGCCTACCGGAACCCTGCACCAGCCGAGGAGCCAGAGCCGGAACCACAAGTTGATCCTTCACGACAGTCTAATTACCAGTGGGATCCAGAGATGATTGTCAGCCAGTGGCAATTGGAGCCTTCTTCTTCTTCATCGCAGTACGACCCCAACTACTATTATGGATATCCGCCAGGCCAGCCGTGGCCATAGACCAACTTAGGCCAAAAGCCTAAGCTTGGGGGAGTATGTATTTCCCACCGACATTACATTTATGTTCACACACTCATTGCTAGATGTCGGTGCTCATACTTTTTAATTGTATCATCCATGCTAGTTTATTTCCTTTTTATGCTTTCTTCTTGTGTGTTTAATAAACCTTAAGAAAAACCAAAAAAATTAGTTGTAGCTTCTAGCTAGTTTTAATTTCCATGCTTGTAGTAGTAATTGAAAAGAAAACCCGAAAAGATTTCCTGTTCTTCTTTTGCTTGTTGGGAGCTTTCCCGTGTAAATAGTTTTATTTCTTTTCTTTTCTTTGGGGGTCGATGGGAGAAGACCATGATTAAATTGTTGAAGTGGCTCTTATATGCATTATTGTTGATCTGACAAAAGAGCCCATATTGCCTTGTCTTCTCCTATTTATTGAATGCTTGCAGATTCCAGCTTAGTCCAATGCACGTGCACTGTTATTATTATTCACACTATTTGGTCGTGCAAGTGAAAGGCAATTATGATGATATATGATGGACTGGTTGAGATGAGAAAAGCTGGTATGAACTCGACCTCTTTTGTTTTTGTAAATATGATTAGTTCATCGTTCCTGATTCATCCTATTATGAATAAACATGTTTGCAATGACAACTAGAGATCATAGTTTCTTGTGCCATGCTTGATTAGCTATGAGTTATAATGGTTTACCTTGCGTGCCAACATGTTATTGAGATAGTTATGATGTGGTATGATAGGGTGGTATCCTCCTCTAAATGATTTAAGTGACTGGACTTGGCACATGTTCATGCATGTAGTTGAAACAAAATCAACATAGCCTTCATGATATTTATGTTCATGGTGGATTATATCCTACTCATGCTTGCATTCGGTGTTGATTAATTTTAATGCATGTTCATGACTGTTGTCACTCTCTAGCTGGTTGCTTCCCAGTCTTTTGCTAGCCTTCACTTGTACTAAGCAGGAATACTGCTTGTGCATCCAAACTCCTTAAACCCCAAAGTTATTCCACATGAGTCCACTATACCTACCTATATACAGTATCTACCTGCCGTTCCAAGTAAATTTGTATGTGCCAAACTCTAAACCTTCAAATAAATATCATGTTCTGTATGCTCGAATAGCTCATGTATCAACTAGGGTTGTCTGTATCCTCCATGTTAGGTGGGTTATTCTCAAGAGGAGTGGACTCCGCTCCTCACTCACGAGATAAATGGCTAGTCACCGGGATGCCCAGTCCCATGCTTTATGCAAACTAAATCAAAATAATTGCAAACAAAACTCCCCCTGGGACTCTTGTTAGTTGGAGGCACTCGTTGTTTCGAGCAAGCCATGGATTGATGCTTGTTGGTGGAAGGGGGGTATAAACTTTACCATTCTGTTTGGGAATCGCCTATAATGTGTGTAGCATGGAAGATATCGCCATCTCTTGGTTGTTATGTTGACCATGAAAGTATACCGCTCAAAATATTATTCACCTCTGTTTCAAAACCGAGCTCTGGCACCTCTACAAATCCCTTCTTCCCTCTACGAAGGGCCTATCTATTTACTTTTATGCCGAATCATCATCCTCTTATTAAAAAGCACGAGTTAGAGAGCACTGTTGTCATTTGCATTCATTATGGTTAGTTTACATTGAGTATGACTTGACTGGATCTCTTTTACCATGAATTACAGTGTCTAGTCAGTCCTTGGTCTTTAAAGGTGCTCTGCATTTATGTTTTGCGGTCTCAGAAAGGGCTAGCGAGATACCACCTTGTTATATCTATGATTGTTTTGAGAAAGTGTTGTCATTTGAGATTTATTATTATGGCTTGCTAGTTGATTATGCTATTGATATGAGTAAACTTGAGACCTATGCGTTATTTGAATGTGGTTAGTTATAATCTTTGCTGAAAACTTGAATGCTGGCTTTACATATTTACAACAACAAGAGCAAACAGAGTTTGTAAAAGTTTTTCTTTATCACTTTCAGTTTGTCAACTGAATTGCTTGAGGAGAAGCAAGGGTTTAAGCTTGGGGGAGATGATACGTCTCCAACGTATCTACTTTTCCAAACACTTTTGCCCTTGTTTTGGACTCTAACTTGCATGATTTGAATGGAACTAACCCGGACTGACACTTTTTTCAGCAGAATTACCATGGTGTTGTTTATGTGCAGGAGCAAACGTTCTCGGAATGACCTGAAACTTCACGGAGCCACTTTTCAGAAAATAAGAAAAATACCTGCAAAAGATGAAGGCCAGGGGGCCCATCACCTTGCCACAAGGGTGGGGGCACACCTGCCCCCCTAGGGCATGCCCCCTACCTCATGGGCCCCCTGTTGCGTCTCCGACTCCAACTCCACCTCCATATATCGAGTTTCGATGAGAAAAAAATCAAAGAGAAGAAATCATCACGTTTTACGATACGGAGCCGCCGCCAAGCCCTAAAACCTCTTGGGAGGGCTGATCTGGAGTCCGTTCGGGGCTCCAGAGAGGGGAATTTGTCGCCATCGTCATCATCAACCATCCTCCATCACCAATTTCATGATGCTCACTGCCGTGCATGAGTAATTCCATCGTAGGCTTGCTGGACGGTGATGGGTTGGATGGGATCTATCATGTAATCGAGTTAGTTTTGTTAGGGTTTGATCCCTAGTGTCCACTATGTTCTGAGATTGATGTTGCTATGACTTTGCTATGCTAAATGCTTGTCACTAGGGCCCAAGTGCCATGATTTTAGATCTGAACCTATTATGTTTTCATCAATATATGAGTGTTCTTGATCCTATCTTGCAAGTCTATAGTCACCTATTATGTGTTATGATCTGTTAACCCCAAAGTGACAATAATCGGGATACTTACCAGTGATGACCGTAGTTTGAGGAGTTCATGTATTCACTATGTGTTAATGCTTTGTTCCGGTTCTCTATTAAAAGGAGGCCTTAATATCCCTTAGTTTCCGTAAGGACCCCGCTGCCACGGGAGGGTAGGACAAAAGATGTGATGCAAGTTCTTTTCCATAAGCACGTATGACTATATTCGGAATACATGCCTACATTATATCAATGAACTGGAGCTAGTTCTGTGTCACCCTAGGTTATGACTGTTACATGATGAACCGCATCCGGCATAATTCTCTATCACTGATCCATTGCATATGAGCTTTCCTTATATTGTTCTCCGCTTATTTACTTTCCCGTTGCTATTGCTATCATCACTACAAAATACCAAAAACATTACTTTTACTGCTGTTACCTTTTGCTACCGTTACCACTACTATCATATTACTTTGCTACTAAATACTTTGTTGCAGATATTAAGTTTCCAGGTGTGGTTGAATTGACAACTCAGCTGCTAATACTTGAGAGTATTCTTTGGCCCCCCTTGTGTCGAATCAATGAATTTGGGTTGAATACTTTACCCTCGAAAACTGTTGCGATCCCCTATACCTGTGGATTATCAGATATAAACCCCATCTTTTTATCCTCAATGGAAACAATACAATACGTGTCATTTCCCTTTCTGTCACTGGGATCGAGCACCGCAAGATTGAACCCAAAGCTAAGCACTTCTCCCATTGCAAGAAATATCAATCTAGTAGGCCAAACGAAACTGATAATTCGTAGAGACTTGCAAAGATAACCAATCATACATAAAAGAATTCAGAGAAGATTCAAATATTCTTCATAGATAGACTTGATCATAAACCCACAATTTATCGGATCTCGACAAACACACCGCAAAAAGAGTTACATCAAATAGATCTCCAAGAAGATCGAGGAGAACTTTGTATGGAGATCCAAAGAGAGAGAGAATAAGCCATATAGCTACTAGATATGGACACGAAGGTCTAAGGTAAACTACTCACACATCATCGGAGGGGCCATGGAGTTGATGTAGAGGCCCTCCGTGATCAATGCCCCCTCCGGCGGAGCTCCGAAAAAGGTCCCAAGATGGGATCTCTTGGGTACAGAAGGTTGCGGTGGTGGAAATATGGTTTTGTGGTGCTCCTGGATGTTTGCGGGGTACGTAGATATATATAGGAGGAAGAAGTAGGTCGGTGGAGCAACGAGGGGCCCACGAGGGTGGAGGGCCTGCCTAGGGGGTAGGTGCACCCCCTGCCTCGTGGCCTCCTCGATTGTTTCTTGACGTCCACTCCAAGTCCCCTCGATCACATTTGTTCCAAAAATCACGCCCCCGAAGGTTTCATTCCGTTTGGACTCCGTTTGATATTCTTTTTCTATGAAACACTGAAATAGGCAAAAAAATAGCAATTTGGGCTGGGCCTTCGGTTAATAGGTTAGTCCCAAAAATAATATAAAAGTGTAAAATAAAGCCCATTAACATCCAAAACAGATAATATAATAGCATGGAGCAATCAAAAATTATAGATACGTTGGAGACGTATCAGGTGTCTCATCCGACACCGGGGCCAAGGGCAAACAGCAATGCTGACCACTTCGGGCCATCAACTAAGGAAGAGATGGAGGCTGACTTGAAAAGGATAGATGCCATGGAGGAGGATGAAGAAGTTACTTCTCGTCTACGAGCTGGATTCACGATGGGGGAACTACAGAGCTCAGCTATTCCAAACTCGGTCATCCCTTCCAATGTTAGATTTCTTTCTTGTGAAAATATGAAAAAGAGTGTTACTTGTTCTCCCGCAGCTATGCAACATCCTTGGGTGAAAGGAGATTTAGCCGTCACGGCCAAGCTCCGAAAGGAAATAATGGACCTCAAGCAGCAAGTCAATAAGCTCGAGGAAGAGAATCGTATCCTGAGGGGCATCATCGCCAAGAATATCACATCACCACCCCCAAAGAAGGAGACATAAACACATGGGTATGGGCACTCCCCTTGGCAACTGCCAAGCTTGGGGGAGTGCCCCGGTATCGTATCACCATCACTTTTATCTTTACCGTTTTTCTTAGTTCGATCCTTTTGATAATATCTTTATCTATAGTAGAATAAAGTTTTAGTATGATCTAGTTGTGAGTTTTTCTTTATGATCCTTCTATGTAATCGAGTCCGTCAGCTATATAATAAACATTAGTGTTGAGTCAAGGGCTTGATTATCTTGCTATGATCTCAAGGGAATAAAATAAAAGAGAAGAAATAAAGAGATCATATGGATCTTATGGAGAGTAATGAGCTCACATATAAAGAGTATGATGAATAAAAATTATTGAGAGTTGACAAACATAGTTTTGGTCATCATTGCAATTAATAGGAAGTAATAAAGAAAGAGAGGTTTTCACATATAAATATACTATCTTGGACATCTTTTATGATTGTGAGTACTCATTAAAATATGACATGCTAAAGAGTTGACGTTGGACAAGGAAGACAACATAATTGGTTATGTTTTCTTACACCTGAGATAATTTATATTGTCATGGATCATCCAACAAGTTGAGCTTGCCTTTCCCTCTCATGCTAGCCAATTTCTTTGCACCAAGTAGAGATACTACTTGTGCTTCCAAATATCCTTAAACCCAGTTTTTCCATGAGAGTCCACCATATCTACCTATGGGTTGAGTAAGATCCTTCAAGTAAGTTGTCATCGGTGCATGCAATAAAAAATGCTCTCTAAATATGTATGATCTATTAATGTGGAGAAAATAAGCTTTATACGATCTTGTGATATGGAAGAAATAAAAGCGACGGACTGCACAATAAAGGTCCATATCACAAGTGGCAATATAAAGTGACGTTCTTTTGCATTAAGATTTTGTTCATCCAACCATAAAAGCGCATGACAACCTTTGCTTCCCTCTGCGAAGGGGCTATATTTTTACTTTTATCTTCTACCTTATATAAGAGTCAAGGTGATCTTCACCTTTCCTTTTTACATTTTATCCTTTGGCAAGCACAATGTGTTGGAAAGATCCAGATACATATAGCTAATTGGATGTGAGTTTTCATGAACTATTATTGTTGACATTACCCTTGAGGTAAAACGGTGGGAGGTAAAACTATAAGCCCATGTCTTTCTCCGTGTCTGATTAAAACTCCATAACCATAAATATCGCGTGAGTGTTAGCAATTGTGAAAGACTAAAAGATGGTTGAGTATGTGGACTTGCTGAGAAGCTCTTATATTGACACTTTCCTATGTTATGATAAATTGCAATTGCTTCAATGACTGAGATTATAGTTTGTTAGTTTTCAATGAAGTTTTTGATTCATACTTAAGTATGTGAATAAATTCTTACTTTAGCATAAGAGATCATATGACAATATATATATATATATGTTGTTGTTCCAAGAATGATCATGATGCCCTCATGTCCGTATTTTATTTTATCGACACCTCTATCTCTAAACATGTGGACATATTTTTCGATTTTGGCTTTCGCTTGAGGAAAAGTGAGGTCCAATCTTGGGGGAGTTGATACGTCCGTTTTGCATCATGCTTTTATATCGATATTTATTGCATTATGGGCTGTTATTACACATTATGTTACAATACTTATGCGTTTTCTCTCTTATTTTACAAGGTTTACATGAAGAGGGGGAATGCCGGCAGCTGGAATTCTGGGCTGGAAAAGGAGCAAATATTAGAGACCTATTCTGCACATCTCCAAAAGTCCTGAAACTCCACGGGAATTATTTTCAGAATATATAAAAAATATTGGGTGAAAGAAGTACCAGAGGGGGACACCCACTGTCCACGAGGGTGGGGGCGCGCCCTACCCCCCTGGGCGTGCCCCTGCCTCGTGGGCCCCCTGGTGGCCCTCCGATGCCCATCTTTGGCTATCTGGAGTCTTTCGTCGAGGAAAAAATCATAAGCAAGCTCACGGGACGAAACTCCGCCGCCATGAGGCGGAACCTTGGCGGAACCAATCCAGGGCTCCGACGGAGCTGTTCTGCCGGGGAAACTTCCCTCCGGGAGGGGGAAATCATCACCATTATCATCACCAACGATCCTCTCATCGGGTGGGGGTCAAACTCCATCAACATCTTCACCAGCACCATCTCATCTCAAATCCTAGTTCATCTCTTGTATCCAATCTTTGTATCCAAACCTCAGATTGGTACACGTGGGTTGCTAGTAGTGTTGATTACTCCTTGTAGTTGATGCTAGTTGGTTTACTTGGTGGAAGATCATATGTTCAGATCCATTATGCATATTAATACCCCTCTAATTATGAACATGAATATGCTTTGTGAGTAGTTACATTTGTTCCTGAGGACATGGGAGAAGCCTTGCTATAAGTAATCATGTGAATTTGGTATTCGTTCGATATTTTGATGAAATGTATGTTGTCATCCCTCTAGTGGTGTCATGTGAACGTAGACTACATGACACTTCACCATTCTTTGGGCCTAGAGGGAGGCATTGGGAAGTAATAAGTAGATGATGGGTTGCTAGAGTGACAGAAGCATAAACCCTAGTTTATGCGTTGTTTCGTAAGGGGCTGATTTGGATCCATATGTTTCATGCTATGGTTAGGTTTACCTTAATACTTCTGTTGTAGTTGCAGATGCTTGCAAT
The DNA here is from genome assembly GCF_018294505.1 of Triticum aestivum. Classification (NCBI taxonomy): domain Eukaryota; kingdom Viridiplantae; phylum Streptophyta; class Magnoliopsida; order Poales; family Poaceae; genus Triticum; species Triticum aestivum. The sequence continues at coordinate 239,548,596 of NC_057800.1, forward strand.
AGGGGTTAATCATAAGTGGGATGCTTTTCCAAGTAAGGGCAGTACCCAAGCACCGGTCCACCCACATATCATATTATCAAAGTACCGAACCCGAATCATATGAACGTGATGAAAACTAGCTTGACGATAATTCCCATGTGTCCTCGGGACCGCTTTCCTTCATATAAGAGTTTGTCCAGGCTTGTCCTTTGCTACAAAAAGGATTGGGCCATCTTGCTGCACATTATTTACTTGCATTACTTGTTACTTGCTACAAATTACCTTATCACAAAACTATCTGTTACTGATAATTTCGGTGCTCGCAGAGAATACCTTACTGAAAATTGCTTATCATTTCCTTCTGCTCCTCGTTGGGTTCGACACTCTTACTTATCAAAAAGGCTATGATAGATCCCCTACACTTTTGGGTCATCAATCTTCTTTTATTGTCCTTCCATAGTCGGACCTTGATTGTACTCTGGATGACGTATGTTTAACTTGTTATTTGTGTGAAGTGGCGATTGTAAGCCAACTCTTTATCCCTTTCTTATTCAATACATGGGATTGTGTGAAGATTACCCCTCTTGTGACAAAACCACAATGCAGTTATGCCTCGAAGTCATGCCTCGACACGTGGGAGATATAGTCGCATCGTGGGCGTTACAAAGAGGTGAACGGAAAAAGGGCGAATAAAACGACAAAGGTGAAGTGGGGGAGAGGAAAACGAGAGGCAAATGACAGAAATGTAATGCGAGGGATAAGAGTTTGTGATGGGTACTTGGTGTGTCTTGACTTGGCGTGGATCTCCCCGGCAACGGCGCCAGAAATCCTTCTTGCTACCTCTTGAGCATGCGTTGGTTTTCCCTTGAAGAGGAAAGGGTGATGCGGCAAAGTAGCGTAAGTATTTCCCTTAGTTTCTGAGAACCAAGGTATCAATCCAGTAGGAGACTACACGCAAGTCGCCTAGTACCTGCATAAACAATCAAGAACCTTGCAACCAATGCGATAAAGGGGTTGTCAATCCCTTCACGACCACTTGCAAAAGTGAGATCTGATAAAGATAATAAGATAAATATTTTTGGTATTTTTGTTGTATAGATTGGAAAGTAAAGATTGCAAAGTAAACGATGACAGAGATAGCTAGTTTGCGGGAGACTAATATGATCTAAAATAGACCCGGGGGCCATAGGTTTCACTAGTGGCTTCTCTCAAGATAGCAAATATTACGGTGGGTGAACAAATTACTATCGAGCAATTGATAGAAAAGCGCATAGTTATGAGAATATCTAGGCATGATCATAAACATAGGCAATCACGTCTGTGACAAGTAGATCGAAACGATTATGCATCTACTACTATTACTCCACACATCGACCGCTATCCAGCATGCATCTAGAGTATTAAGTTCATAAGAACAAAGTAACACATTATGCAAGATGACATGATGTAGAGGGATAAACTCAAGCAATATGACATAAACCCCATCTTTTTACCCTCGATGGCAACAATACAATACGTGCCTTGCTGCCCCTGCTGTTACTGGGAAAGGACACCGCAAGATTGAACCCAAAGCTAAGCACTTCTCCCATTGCAAGAAAGATCAATCTAGTAGGCCAAACCAAACTGATAATTCGAAGAGACTTGCAAAGATATTAAATCATGCATATAAGAATTCAGAGAAGAATCAAATATTGTTCATAGATAATCTTGATCATAAGTCCACAATTCATCAGATCTCGACAAACACACCGCAAAAAGAATTACATCGAATAGATCTCCAAGAAGATCGAGGAGAACTTTGTATTGAGATCCAAAGAGAGAGAAGAATCCATCTAGCTAATAACTATGGACCCGAAGGTCTGTGGTAAACTACTCACACATCATCGGAGAGGCTATGGTGTTGATATAGAAGCCCTCCGTGATAGAATCCCCCTCTGGCGGAGCCCCGGAAAAGGCCGCAAGATGGGATCTCACAGGTAAAGAAAGTTGCGGCGGTGGAAAAGGTGTTTTGTGGCTCTCCCTGATGGTTTCAGGGTATAAGAGTATATATAGGCGAAAGAAGTAGGTCGGTGGAGCTGTAAGGGGCCCACGAGGGTGGGGGCGCGCCTGCCCCCTGGGCGCGCCCTCCTACCTCGTGGCTTCCTCGCTGCTTCCTTGATGTCCACTCCAGGTCTCCTGGATTGCATTTGTTCCAAACAAGATCCTCGTGAAGGTTTCGGTCCGTTTGATATTCCTTTTCTGTGAAACACTGAAATAGGCAAAAAAAGCAATTTGCACTGGGCCTTCGGTTAATAGGTTAGTCCCAAAATAATATAAAAGTGCATATTAAAGCCCATTAAACATCCAAAACAGATAATATAATAGCATGGAACAATAAAAATTATAGATACGTTGGAGACGTATCAGCATACTGTTCTTGTCAAGCTTACGCAGGAAGATGACGTGGCATGCCTCCACAAACAAGTTTATGAGTGGCAAGGCCACAGGGTTATCTTCATGAAGGTTCACAGGATTGATCTGCTCTCGGACGTCCTCGATGATGTTCATGGCAAGGTCTGTCTTGTGTCCAACCCAAATTAGATCGAGGCATGAAATAGTTTCCCCAGCTAGTGTTTAATACTAGTTTGGATTGTGTCTACTTATTTGAACCTTGCCTATTATCGGGCCCTTCGGGGCTAGTACTCTATTTGAATCCGTCTATGGGAACTGCTGCTACTTTTGTGTGCCCATGAATCGGGTGAGAACCAGCGTAATTGTTGCCGGAACAGATGCATCCTCACTAGTTTTTTCATGAATATGGCATGGTAAGACAAAAGTTGTCACGGTTTATCATACGAGAAGTGTGTGTTTGATGAAATAGAGTACTCTTTTGAGGAATGTGCGCCGACGTATACATAAGTACTTGTAAACACTGTTGGTGCTACCCCACTTGTAAGAGTTGTGCAAAACACGGCACATTGGCTCAGGTCGCTTCAACACCAGGCTATCGACCAGCTAACAATCAATAATCTACTGTCTGACATATAACAACTACATATCTTGTTACAGTGGTTCATGCAGTTAACTGAGGCCACAATGTAAATTCCAAACGTTCACACGCTAGTCCAGCATTCATGTGGAACACTCACATTAAACTCGGCTTCATAAAAAACTTGAAAAGCATAAGTTAAGCGGTTCTATACATCTCAATGATTCATAGAACATAACAAACAAATACTAGTTCACAACAAAAGACAATGTTGTGAGAAGGTTTACAAATCAGGAAAAACAAGCAAGGCTTCTCTAAGCAAAGGGCCTCCCGGCAGGCTTAAATTTCCTGGAGTTCACTCTGCTTTTTTCTTGTTGCCACCATCCAGGGTTAGGTTCTCTCAATCAGAATAACCAATTATAATTGTGTTCTCAGCTGGAATGCTGAACTGAACCATGTAGTGTACTGACAAGGTGAAATTATTGTGCATTCCATTAAATTTAAGCACCGCTATTTGCAGAAATAAGCAGACCACAATGCCTCTTGTCCGTGCACCTGTCCCAAAAACCTCTGTGCAGCCGTGCCAGCTAGTCCTCAGTCCATGGATCAACTTGTAGAAAGTGCATTCCGGACTAGGATGCAGTTGTTTTTGCTCGTCCCTGCACTGCAATCAGGAAGTAAAACGTACAAATCTGCTTCTTTTAGATTGCGTTGGTCATTCTACCTAGTTAGAACCAATGTAGGAATACCTGAAACACTGGTGGTTAGAGGACGACAGCTAGGAATAGCCATCTCATTTTGTGCAGTTGTACTAAAAATAAGGTCTGTACTTTTGATTGCGCAGATAGGAACTATATGGAGACAGACTGTGATAGCCTGGCTTATTAGGGATGATAGACTACTCATAATAATAAGGAATTCCTTCTTTTCCGGGAGCCCATTCTGACAGAACTCCAAAGTTAAGCGTTCTTAGCTTGGAGTAGTTTCAGGATGGGTGACCAACTGGGAAGTTGCTCCCGGGTGCGCACGAGTGAGGACAAAGTGCATAGAAAAGACTAGTATTGATCTGTGGGGCCAGTCTAGATCCTGCCAAGAGTAACAACCATCGGCGGGTGTGTCCGGGGTGTTACAAGTTGGTATCAGAGCTGACCCTCATGGTTACACGGATGTTTGCGGACAGGTGTGCGGTCATGTTGTTCATGACGTTTGTGACCCGTTGTGGCACACAGCATGGCACATGTACCGGCCTGGAAGCACAGACGTATATGCCAAGAGGGAACGTTCCTGTGGCCCGACGAGGACGTCGGTTCCTCTGAGTGGGGGTGTATGTGATAGCCTGGCTTATTAGGGATGATAGACTACTCATAATAATAAGGAATTCCTTCTTTTCCGGGAGCCCATTCTGATAGAACTCCAAAGTTAAGCATGCTCAGCTTGGAGTAGTTTCAGGATGGGTGACCGACTGGGAAGTTGCTCCCGGGTGCGCATGAGTGAGGACAAAGTGTGCAGAAAAGACTAGTATTGATCTGTGGGGCCAGTCTAGATCCCACTAGGAGTAACGACCACCGGCGGGTGTGTCCGGGGCGTTACAAGTATTCAACTGGCCGGTGAGGAGGCATTCCTGGAAGCTCTTCTGGAAAGACGTCTTGATATTCACAAACGATTGGAATCTGAGAGATGGCATTCAACTCGCCTTTCTCATTGAGAGAAAATAGTCGAATGGTATCATCACGAGCGGCATAGATGATCACATCCTCAGACGAGTGTGTCAATTGAATCTTCCTGGCAGCACAATCAAGCTGATCCTTGTGCTTAGAAAGCCAATCCATGCCGAGAATTAGATCAATATCCGAGTCACCAAGAACAATTGGAGAAGCCAGAAATTTGTAGTCGCCCATCTTGATAGAAACATCCGGGACGCAGATATTAGCTGACATTTGCTTGCCCGGGGACACAATGGATAAAGTTCTAGGAAATTGTTGATAATCACACTCATACTTTGATGCAAAATGTTTTGAAATGAAACAATGCGATGCACCAGTATCAAAGAGAACTTTGGCAGGAATAGAGTTAACTGGAAGGTTACCCATGATCACTTCTGAAGAGTCCTCTGCCTAAGCTGCGTTCATCATGTTAACCTTGACATGCTTGGGATTATGCTTGACCACTGCATTGCCGGTAGATCTCACAGGAGGAGGAGGCGGAAGGCGCCTCTAGTTGAAGCATTTGTTTTCATAGTGCCCTTTCTACTGACACTTGTTGCAAGTCACCTCTAAGAGCGGACGGTGATACGGAGCACTTGACCTTTGAGCATGAGACGGAGCTTTGTTCTGATAGCCTGGGTTGGGTGGGTGGGAAGATCCATTGCCACCTTTACTCTTCTGCTAATAAGGCTGACGGAATGGAGGAGGAGGAGGCAACCAGGACTTTTGTTGCTTAGATGCCACTTGAGTTGAAGAAGAAGAAGAAGGAGTTGCATCCCTGACTCTCTTCTTAGAAGCATCACACTTGAGCTGAGCAGCTTCTTGCTTTAGTGCCATGTTGTAGAACTCATCATACTCGGTCAGCTCAAAAAGCACGAGAGCTAGTTGCAAATCTTCTCCAAGGCCACCTCTGAATTGATAAGTCATGCTCTTCTCATCAGGGACGTATTGTTTAGCGAAGCGCGCGAGCCTCTGAAATAGGACGTTGTATTGGTAAACAGACAAGCTGCCTTGCTTGAGATTGCGGAACTCCTCGCGCTTACTCTCAGCAACACTTTGAGGAATGTGGTGAGCTTTGAAGTCTCGGCGGAAATCATCCCAGGTAATCACACGACCTCCTCTGGAATCTTTGTATTGCTGATACCAGTCAGCAGCTTGGTCTTTGAGTTGGAACGAAGCAAACTTGACAAAGTCCTCAAGCCTGAAGTTGCTACACTCAAAATGTTTGCAGATATCCACGAGCCAATCGTCAGCGTCTGTGTCCTCGACACAGTTACTGAAGGACTTCGGCTGGTTTGCGAGGAACTGATTGAGGATAGCAAACTAAGCTTGATTGTTGCCTTGGCCTTGATTTCCTTGGTTATGCTCTTGCAAGAGTTGCAAAAGCATCTGTGTGTTGGCGTTGGTGGCGGCCATGACAGCTTGCCATGCCTCCGAAGGTGGAGGTGGTGGCGGAGGTTCCAGATTCTGACGCGTTGGAGGAGCCATCCTAAAGAGGTTGACATCTGTTAGCATCTTGAAAGACATATATTCAAGCTGAATCAATGGATCGAAATTGCAACATATCGCCTTAACATTCGAACAAGAATGAACGAATGAATTCCAAAGTAAATGATCACACTTCCATAAATTGAGAAGCCACTTAGATGGATATAGATGAATAAAGCAACAAGGTACGGATATGAGCAAATAATTGGTAAGGATTACCCAATCACAAACCAAATATCTGCGGGAAGAAATACTAGAGCTACACGAATTCCCACCTATGAAACTCTCGAAACTTTCTGGTTATGCAATCGGGTGTTGGGGATACAGGGGAAGCATAATATGTCACCCAAAACTATCAAATCCTACATCCAGCTGTATCCATCCTTCAACACATAACCAAGGAACCTTCGGAAATCATTTACCTCAACCTTCGAAAAGCATTCGTTATACGAGTTATGGCAATACTCCCGAACTCCCGCCCCAGTACTGGGTGGCGTCGAGGTTATCTCACCAACAACTGCATAAAGGAGATTTTCGATGTCGTCGAACTCAGGTATTCCAGAACTGCAACGATAAAATTGTGACGACAACACCTCAGAGCTCAACTCCCCGGGACACTGCCACATCCCCTAAATGTCAGGAGGCACCAAGAACAATGTTCTCGTCACAAAACCATCAGAACGATTCCAAGATACCCGCGTGATCCTAAAAAAATCATGAAATTTGAGGAGAGAAGAGTCAAAACTCTACGTCGGGAAGCCTCACCAGAGCGATGAAGGGACTGAGGAGTAAAAAGAATCCTACTCTCCGATATATATAATCCTATAAGACTCAAAACATTTTTTCTAGACTCAACAACGTCAATGATTCGATCAAGCAGGGGGCTCCAAAGTCGGGGAAGGCTCTAATTACCAACTTGTAACACCCACGATGCGGCTATATCTCCCACGTGTCGGAGCACGACTTAGAGGCATAACCGCATAGTAGGCATGTCGCAAGAGGGGTAATCTTTACACATCCCATGTACTGAATAAGAAAGGGATAAAGAGCTGGCTTACAATCGCCACTTCACACAAAACATAAATATAGCATTACATCATCTAGAATACAATCAAGGTCCGACTACGGAACCAAATTAAAGACAACCCCAAATGCATAGATCCCCGATCGCCCCAACTGGGCTCCTCTACTGATCGTCCAGAAAAGACACATAGTAACGTCTAGAATCCTCGTCGAACTCCCACTTGAGTTCGGTCGCGTCCCTTGCACTGGCATCATCGGCACCTGCATCTGGTTTTGGAAGTAAACTATGAGTCACGGGGACTCAGCAATCTCACACCCTCACGATCAAAACTATTTAAGATTATGAGTCGGAAAAAGGTAGTGAGGTGGATCTGCAGCTAGCACTAGCATATACGGTGGCTAACTTACGCAAATGAGAGCGAGAAGAGAAGCAAAGCTCGATCGAGAAGCTATAAAGATCAAGAAGTGATCCTGAAACTACTTACGTTCAAGCATAACACGAGACCGTGTTCTCTTCCCGAACTCCGCCGAAAAGAGACCATCACGGCTACACACGTTGTTGATTCATTTAAAAAAAAGTTAAGTGTCAGGTTTTCTACAACCGGATATTAACAAATTCCCATTTGCCCATAACCGCGGGCACGGCTTTTGAAAGTTCAAAACCCTGCAGGGGTGTCCCAACTTAGCCCATCACAAGCTCTCACAGTCAACAAGGGATATTCCTTCTCCCAGGACGACCCGATCAGACTTGGAATCCCGGTTACAAGACATTTCGACAATGGTAAAACAAGACTAGCAAAGCCACCCGAATGTGCCGACAAATCCCGATAGGAGCTGCACATATCTCATTCTCAGGGCACACTGGATGAGACATCCTACGAGTAAAACCAAACCTCAAGTTGCCCCGAGGTGGCCCCGTAGTCTACTCGTTTCGGACCAACACTCAGAGGAGCACTAGCCCCGGGGGTTTAAAATAAAGATTACCCTTGAGTCTGCGGAACCCAAGGGAAAAAGGCTTAGGTGGCAAATGGTAAAACCAAGGTTGGGCCTTTATGGAGGAGTTTTACTCAAGGCGAACTGTCAAGGGGTTCCCATTATAACCCAACCGCGTAAGGAACGCAAAATCAAGGAACATAACATCGGTATGACAGAAACTAGGGCGGCAAGAGTGGAACAAAACACCAGGCATAAGGCCGAGCCTTCCACCCTTTACCAAGTATATAGATGCATTAAAGTAAACAAGATATAATAATGATATCCCAACAATAAGCATGTTCCAACAAGGAACAAACTCCATCATCATCTGCAACTAGCAACGCTATTAGAGGGGCTGAGCAAAACGGTAACATAGCCAAACAACGGTTTTCTAGGAAAGGTGGGTTAGAGGCTTGACATGGCAACATGGGAGGCATGATATAGCAAATGGTAGGTATCGCAGCATAGCAAAAGAGCGAGCAACTAGCAAGCAAAGATAGAAGTGATTTCGAGGGTATGGTCATCTTGCCTGCAAAGCTCTCCGAGTTGACGTAAGCTTGATCCTTGTAAGCGTACTCAACGGGTTCCTTGATCACGTACTCGTCTCCCGGCTCTACCCAAGGCAAGAACACAAGAAAAGGACCAACAATCAATCGCGCTGCAATGCGCAAGCAACATGATGCAAAACATGGCATGATATGCGGGATGTGATATGCAATGCATAAGCGTGCTCCGGAAGGAAAAGATTGAACTAGGCCTCAACTCGGCAAACCAAGTGTGCCGCTGGAAAGATGAGTTGATTTTGGTCGAAATCAATATAAAGATCACCGGAATCGGATGCACGGTTTGCAAATGGCAAGCAAAAACAATAATGGCACAATTCTGCGATTAACAGCACGATGCCATCTAGAATGCAACAAGAAACTAAGCTACTGCACCCCAACATAGCAACAAAGCATATGGCAGTGATCTACTCAAGATGCTTGACAAAAGATGAACACTAAGCTACGGCTAAAACACCCAAGAGCAGGTTCAAGAAAGCATGGCAAAAGTGCAAAAGATATCAGCTTCACAGACTTAGTGAAAATACTCACATGCCAGGAATTAACATCAGGAAGCAATGTTCAGAGCAAGATAACAACATGCTACAGGAACATAACATAGCAATATAGGGGCATGAATCTACACAAAGCATAGAACAAAAGTACCTTACTGACCATAAGCCAAAAGGGCACAGAAAATATGATGGCACCCATGTAAACATAGCAAGTTTTGTTAACAGATTCAGACTTAACAGAAAACTGGACATGGCAGAAACAGAATTATGAAGGCCTCTTTGCGAGCTCGATTCACTCAACACAGGGCATTGCATGACAAACTAAGCATACTACCAGCAAGAAGACATGATCATGAAGCTAACCAAAGAAAGAACAAGCTCATAGCATGCATGGATCAACTACAACAACCTTGGCAAAATTGATTAACACGTAAACAACCTACCAGGAACATTTTATATCAAAAGTAGAGCAAGATTGAGTCATGCTAGGGCACTCCATAAATGCAAACAGGGACATGGATGGATATAGCATGACCATATGTCCAAATCATCCTTACTGAACATACTGAAAAGAAGCATGGATCTCACTGTAGCAACATGAATACATGGCATAAAAATAACAGCAGAGCAAAGATCATGAGAGCTACTTTGCATGCTTGTGCTAGTCACCAAAAAGATCACAAAAATACATGGCATACACCCTTGTAAATATGGCATGGCATAGTCCAAAACACATGTAGAGCTCAAGTCCATATGCAGCACACAATAAAAGTAGCAAAAATGTCAAATGCTCATAATCTGATAAGAATCAACACCTGACATTTTATAGCACTCTTGCACCCATGATTTGGGCATCAAGATGGACTCAAACAAGCATGGCACAATGGAACAAAATGAAGAGCACAAACTGATGAACATTTTGATATATGATGCATGCAAAACGGATCTACGGATGAGGAGTTATGATGCGACGAACAGGGGCTCAAAATACTGCAGCAAAAGGACTTAGAATATTTCGGGGGTCAACCTGAGGATTCCAGATCTGGATCTGGCGTGTTCCACGAGGTTTATCGGAGAAGTTCACCGGAGTTGAGAGGTCCCGTGGACGGAGAGGTGCGGGGGCTCACCGGAGGGGTGCGGAGGAGGCGGATCCGGCGCTCGGACGGAGGAGGCCGACGATGGTGTCGCGGTGGCACGCCGGCGGCTGAGGGGCGGCGTCAAGCGGGCACGGGAGGCGTGCTACTCCGACGGCTGGCCGGCGTGGCGGATGTGATGGTGCGCCGTGACGGAGCGGGGCGGAGGCACGGCGCATGGGACGGCGAGGCTCGCGGGCGGCGGCGCGGAGAGACGGCCGCGGGGGTTGTCCTCGGGCCCGGGCGGGCCGGCGGCGCGGGGGCGGTGGCGCTGCCATGAGGCGCGCTACAGTTGGTCCGGGCAGCGGCGGCGGACGTGTCCGGCCGTTGCGGATGCGTCCGGTGGCGGTGGGGAGGTTTTTTAGGGTTTCGTCCGCGAAAATGGAGGAGGGGCACCTATTTATACATAGAAGGAGGTGGGAGTGTCCAAATGGAGAGCGGTTTTCGGCCACGTGATCGTGATCGAACGGCCGAGAGGATGGAGGGGTTTTGGATGGGTTATTGGGCCACTTTGGAGGGGTGTTGGGCTGCAACACACACGAGGCCTTTATGGTTCCCCGATTAACCGTTGGAGTATCAAACAGACTCCAAATGGCACGAAACTTGACAGGCGGTCTACCGGTGGTGTACCAAGGCCGCTTGGAAAATCTCGGTCCATTCCGAGAATGTTTAACACCCGCTCATGAATAGAGGCAAAAGGGGGCGCCGGAGGACATAGGAGTGTCGGATTGCAAAATGGACAACGGGGAAAAAGCTCGGATGCATGAGGCGAACACGTATGCAAATGAGATGCACATGATGACATGATATGATATGCATGACATGAGCAAAAGCAAAACAAAGACAAGAACCCAACCACGAATCTCATAACTTAGAGCCGAAAATGGCAAGAGTTGCAGTACAAATATGGTAATTTACATCCGGGGTGTTACACGGACATCCCTGTTTGCGCAAATACAAAATACAGTTATTTAAACAGTGACAGATATTTGCAGTGGCATATGATTAATAGCAACATCTATTGTGTTATAATTGGCACTAGACTAACAGTATGAAAGTGCCCTTAAGTAAGTAGCATCACATCACATCAACACTGCCACTAAATTAACATGTAGAACAATAGCATTAGTATTACTGTCATGAGAGTAGCACATGGTCAGTAAATGTGCAATCAAATTTGTGCAGTTCCACTGGGATGAAGCAATGTTAGCGGTGTGAGATTTAAGTATCTACTACTTTCCCCCATTCCCCCCCCCCACCCTTCTCCATCCACCATGCTTTCTTCGCCTTCTCAACCAATAGATCGGTTGGGTAGCCAGTATCTACTACTTTCCCCCGTTTCCTCTTAGAACCAAGTCCTAGATTCATGCTACAGCTTTCCCACTTTCTTTCCTGTTTGAACCAACTCTTAGATTCGACAATATGAACTGCCTTTATCTCTAATAATAGTAAAAGTCTAGGTGGCTTTGGAACAGCCGACGGAAGTAGAAAAATATCCACACGCAACCACGTGGGGAGATGGGGCAGTAGAGCAAGCCAGGTTCCGAAGGAATATATACATGAGGGTCGTCGGCATGTGGCGTAGACGGCGTCGGGAGGCTGCATCTTGGCCACATTACCACATGGAGGAAGAAGGGGTCGGAGGCCCTCCCGAGCCAGTGCTCTCTCGAAGAGAACGGCACAGTCGCCGATCGGGATGAGCGGGCAGCCATTGGTCTCCTCCCTCGCAGTCGATGACAGCGTGAACGATGCACCTACACCCCTGCCCCAGTTGATGTGGTCCGGCCGGATTTGTGACCAACCGTGAGCAGAGAGAGAGTGTGTGGCCACCTATGTCTTGCTTAGATCTGGAGAGCATGAGAGGGTGAAAGAGAGGAACCCTAGTAAAGCAAGCGCTAAGGCTCCTGCTTATATATATAGTGGAGTGATTTTGTTGTACCAGCTTCAAAAAAATGCGCTCCTAGAGTACCCGCGAGTGGGTGTGAGAGAACTAGTGTGTGCGTGCAACGCTTCTCTTCGTGAGAGTACAATATACTATGCCCAAAGAACGTTCGCCACAAGAGTAATAGTATAAGTGTGTGACGTGTGAGCTAAAATAAAAGGTGTGCAATGTCTTTTGTTTTTTAGAAGTTCTGAGGGTAGGGTGTGAAGAGCACATATGTGTGTGACGTCTACCTGCAGATAGATAGTGGGTGCGAGAGGACTCGGGAGAGTCGTGACTCGTGAGGATGCGTGTGTGCGTGAGAGAGGGGGGGCACATATCAATGCAATGCATGTGTCTGTAAATCATTATCCGACAAACGTTCTCCACAAGCCGTTTCCTGATGAACGCCGTAAGAACCGTTAGATTGGCATCCGACAGTGTCAGTTTTGCCATGTCATTTAACAGAGCAGCCACTCCTCCTACACACAAATCTTCCACGTGAGTGTTAGCAACTGCCGTACGCTCCTCCCTCCATTCCAAAATGCAGTGCATATAGCTTTATTGAAAATTTGAACCTCGCAAACTTTTACCGAGTTTTCGTGTACCAAAATGCACATATAGAATACCCAGTATATATCGTTTCATTCATCTTCGAGAGGTAACTATAAAGATGGGGGAGGAGTCTACAAAGAAAGACCGTCGTATCACCTGCAGCAATTTCAACCATCCTTTGGTGTGGAGGAATATCATGTGAACTCTATATGATATGATTTTTATAGGATTTTTTCCTTTAGAGCCAATTGGTTCATAGAAATAGATTCATATACTCCACATTTCAAAGGAAATAAACATGATATCATTTTTATAGCTTTAGAGCCACTTGGTTCATATGAATGGATTCCTATACTCCCATAATTTCAAAGGAAAATAAACATTAGCGTATATTCAATAGAAAAGTTCCTATGATGTGAACCAAATGACATCTCTTTTCTAATCCCTCCTCATAGGAATTGAGATACATGTCATCTCTAGATTCAAGAGAAAAGTTCCTATGATGTGAACCAAATGACATCTCTTTTCCAATCCCTACTCATAGGAATTGAGATACATGTCATCTCTTTCCCTACAACTTCCATGTATACATCTTCTATTCCTAAATAGCTAGTACAACCCACTGGTAGCTTTTTTCCTAGACATGCAACTATGGCACAAGAACACGTCATGCATGCAAGTCATAAATCACATTGTTTTTCTACTCTATGCATGCAAGCACCACATCATCAGTTTGTGCATGTTACTCATAGGTTATTTCTTGCATTAAATTTTGCATTGACAATGTATGTGCTGGTCACGTGCGCACATATATAGTTCACATTCACATTTTTGTTATAAATGTCATTCTTTTAGCTGCAATTCATTTTTTCTCTTTTTACTCCCTCCATCTAGGTGTGTAAGTCATCTTCTGAAAACCAAATAATCCCAAAACTCTTTGGCATGGTACATTAACTCCCTCCTCGTTTCCTATTTCGTGACATATCAACCAATAAGAGATGTGGGTCGTGCATGCTTTCCCAAAACACAAGCACTTTTCCTTTGTTCTAGAATCTTCTGTATCATAATTGCCCAAACTTTTTTTCTAAATGAATTGCCATTCTTTGTTTTTGACTTTATGCTTTACAATGCACAATCCCATGAATCTTAACCTTTTTATAAAACTAATTGATTTTGAATGAGATTAACTATGAGAACTAAACGAACATCTAAATCATGCATATATGACTGAAAGCTTTACATGATATAGTGTGTATTTATTCATAATTTGGTTTCCAAATCTCATGCGTTCAATGCATGTGTACCTTACTAGTTTTAGGTAGAGTAGCAAATTTCACGCGGTCACGGGTATATCAAAATGCAGGGCCCATGCATCATTGTCTTTCGGTCGAACCTATGTCCACAATTTTTTGTACGTATATCTCCACTTGTCCCCGAACCCAAAATGTTGCCTCGTTCCCATAAAACCAAGCGGGCCACACATATTAAGGCGTCGACTCGAACTCAATCCCTCTCCCGTTTATTACGACGTGGCCCCGCACGCCGTAGTACTCCTACAAACCCTACCGCTGCACGCATCATCAGTTTTCTTCAAGAGGACGAGGGAGAAGCAGATTTGTAGTGGAGGCGCTTTCAAAAAAATGGATTTGTAGTGGAGGCCCCTACCCTAGGGTGCCCTAGGTAGCTGCCGCACACATCATTGGTTTGCTCTTTTCCTTATGCTCTTGCGCCCTAGAGTGAAATGATTGTTGCTTAATCCGTCCAGCTTAATGCGGGAAAGGTGGGGCTTTGTGATTTGACCACTCATCGCTCATTTACTACTACTGCGGCGCTATGACCGGGCTGCCTCCAAGTCCAACCGCTACTCCGAACTGTAATTTGGTGCATCGCACGTGGAACAAGACGGTGGATGAGCCACATGTTGACCAAAGGGGTCCTATTAAGTGTGTCACCATTTCGTGTGCAGACTGGCCCTGCTTGAGGCCTCATTCGGTTTGGAGGATTTTCATAGTAATAACATAGGAACAAGGATTCCGAAGGAAAATTTCCTATATATGCATTCGGTTTACAGGAAATGCGTATAGGAATTTTGTAGGAATACTACTCATTTCCTGTGTTTTTGGAGGAAACTACACATCCACTCAAAGCTCATTTTGCGCGTAGGAATGAGGCAAGTCAATTCCTTAGGATGGCAAGTGCCATCCTATCAAATTCCTATACTACTCCTAATTCCTACGTTCTGATTTCCTCCAAACCGAATGAGCCCTGAGTTGCTACGCCAACACGACAGGAGCAGTCTACCACTTGGTTTTGCTCATTGATGAATCTCGACTATATTGGTCTAACTAGCAATGTGCCCATGCGTTGCAACGGATCCAAAATAGAATAATACATGTTCACAAACTTGAAAGAAAAACACTATAGTTTTGTGTATATATCACTAAAAATATACGGGTATTAGGTTTCACTCAAAATATATTCCTTGTGGCTATTTTGATGAGGTGGTGGAGGGATGTGGTTGGTTTGAAGATACTAAGGGGTTTCTGCAAATTGGAGTAGATGAGTGGGGTCTTGTTGCAAAAATGCCATGACTTACATCATGGTCGTTAGATGCAGATCTGATGGTCAGAAATGACGGATGGTAGACACACCATCATCACCCACTGAGTCTTTTATAGGAGTAGAGAAAAGATACGTATTGTATTACCCTCTCCGTCTCAGTTTATAGGGCGCGCACGTAGTTCTCGGTCATCCATTTGACTAACTAATATGAGTTACTATGTCACAAAAAGTATATCATTCGATTCTTAAGCGAATGCAGTTTCTAAACATATACTGTTCATCAGATATATAGCCAGTTAAATTCTCAACCTACAAGGACGTGCATGCCTTGTAAACCGATACAGAGGAAGTAGTAAAAATGAGGTGATTTTACCAAGCGATGGGCGGGGGAGCATGGCCTGTCATGCGGTCCCACGTGTCATGATGTACCAAGGCGATGGGCGTGTCCCTCTTGAGGCAGAACAATGGCAGAAGCAATACTACATGGTTTTCTTGAAGGAGATGATGGCGAAGCAAAGTGTGAAATAATGGTTGCTTCGTCTGTCTGGGAAGGTGCGGCATTGTGATTTGATGTCTCATTGCTCATTACTACTACTGGGGGGTACGGCTGGGGTGCGTCCCCCCTGCTGTTCTGCATTGTTATTTGGTGCATGACACGTTGACCTGATTGCTATATGTCCCACATGTCGGCGAGAGGAAGTACAGAATTCATGAAAGCGGGCGTCGATGGAGGAGTACAAGTCACGGCTTGGTTTTTGCTGCTTCGCGCGATCCATCGATACAAACCAGGACTAAAAAAGGCAAGGGCGGGTCTTTTCCCGCACGGCAGGCAGGGGAGTTTGGCATAGTCTGTTCGAGGCAACGAGGCAGGAAGGGAAACAAGCAAATAAAGGTTGAGCGACTTAGTTTTGGGAAAATCTGATTTTACGGAGTATGTACCCACTATGGAGGTAGTATACTACTTACTACTCCCTCCTTTCCGGTTTATAGGGCTCGTCTAAAAAAATTCGTTTTTCCGTTTTATAAGTCTCAATTCTACTAGTAGTAGTAGTACCATCACATGTTGGATTTCGAGGTGGGTTAAATCACCCGATGCAAGCATTGTCAAGAGAAAACACCAATGCATGTAGAAGTTCATGGAAATTTAGTGGTCATGCATGCATGCGTTCTAATTAATGCCTCGGTAAACATAACTTCTTGAGAAAAATGAGCGTACATTACTTGTGCAAACTACGAAATTAATTCCACCACTCACCGTCTACCTTGGTTGGAGAGATTTTGAAATTGAGCCATAAACTTGCAAGGAGGGAGTAGTAACATAGCCTAGGGTAGCTTGTTGCACCATGGACTCCAAGGATATTGATGTAGTAGTACTACTCCTATATACTACTCCAAGGAAATTGAGCCATAAACTGGAAAGGAGGGAGTACTACTAAAAGACATATATTCCAAACAATATGATAATCTCTCTAACCAAGGGAGGGACGAGGAGTAAACAAAGGGAGTAGTAAAATTTTCTCCTCATCATGCGAGCCACCGTGCGCGTGGGCGAGGGAGCGGGCATAGGCGTAGTAAGCAAGCTTCACCTCGTCCTGCCAGCCACCGCGCCCGTGGGCGGGGGAGACGGCGTAGTAAGCAAGCTTCTCCTCATTCTGCGAGTTGACGGGACACATCAAAAGTAATACTTACATACAGAGCATCTCGAGTGTACAAAACCTTTCCTCTAAGGTAGGCCCCATATGACGTGTCAAGTCGCAACTTGTTTGTTCACCTGTGGGAGACGATCCTCCATCAAGGGGATAACCATTACACGTGTCAAATTACCACGTGGGCTGCCTTTTCGTACAGAAATGAGCTCCACTATGTACCCGCGTGAGTGTGGCTGGGAAAGAGACGGGAGTACGTGCATCGTGCGTGCACCTCTTCTCTTCGTGCACGTCCCCCACCTACGTGGGTATGTGTGAGAGAGATACAAACCTAGACATAATGCACCGTCCATCCCCATGCCTCCGCCCAGTCCGACCACCAGTCACCACCACGCCCCACTCCTCCTCACCTTATCTCTCATCTTTCTCGAGATATCATTTTTTCGATGAAATTCTTGAGACACCATTTTCCGATAAAATTCTCGAGATATCATTAGTTTTTACACATGGGATTACTCCTACATGGGTCAATCACAACAGGTGTTTTGTAAAAAAATGCATCTTGATGTTCCGTGCAATGCACGGGTGATGACCCACAAGTGTAGGGGATATATCATAGCCTTTTCGATAAGTAAGAGTGTCGAACCCAACGAGGAGCAGAAGGAAATGATAAGCGGTTTTCAGCAAGGTATTCTCTGCAAGCACTGAAATTATTGGTAACAGATAGTTTCGTGATAAGGTAATTTGTAATGGGTAACAAGTAAATAAAGTAAATAAGATGCAGCAAGATGGCCCAATCCTTTTTGCAGCAAAGGACAAGGCTGGACAAACTCTTATATAAAGGAAAGCGCTCCCGAGGACACATGGGAATTATCGTCAAGCTAGTTTTCATCACGCTCATATGACTCGTGTTCGGTACTTTGATAATTTGATATGTGGGTGGACCGGTGCTTGGGTACTGTCCTTCCTTGTACAAGCATCCCACCTATGATTAACCCCTATTGCAAGCATCCGCAACTACAAAAGAAGTATTAAGGTAAACCTAACCATAGCATGAAACATATGGATCCAAATCAGCCCCTTACGAAGCAACTCATAAACTAGGGTTTAAGCTTTTGTCACTCTAGCAACCCATCATCTACTTATTACTTCCCAATGCCTTCCCCTAGGCCCAAACAATGTGAAGTGTCATGTAGTCGACGTTCACATGACACCACTAGAGGAGAGACAACATACATCTCATCAAAATATCGAACGAATACCAAATTCACATGACTACTTATAGCAAGACTTCTCCCATGTCCTCAGGAACAAACGTAACTACTCACAAATCATATTCATGTTCATAATCAGAGGGGTATTAATATGCATAAAGGATCTGAACATATGATCTTCCACCGAATAAACCAACTAGCATCAACTACAAGGAGTAATCAACACTCCTAGCAACCCACAGGTACCAATATGAGGCTTTGGGACAAAGATTGGATACAAGAGATGAACTAGGATTTGAGATGAGATGGTGCTGGTGAAGATGTTGATGGAGATTGACCCCCTCCCAATGAGAGGATCAATGGTGATGATTTCCCCCTCCCGGAGGGAAGTTTCCCCGGCAGAACAGCTCCACCAGAGCCCTAGATTGGTTCCGCCAAGGTTCCGCCTCGTGGCGGCGGAGTTTCGTCTCGTAAGCTTGCTTATGATTTTTTCCTTGACGAAAGACTCCATATAATCAAAGATGGGCATCGGAGGGCTACCAGGGGGGCCACGAGGCAGGGGGGCGTGCCCCCCACCCTCGTGGACGGTGGTGGCCCCCTGGTACTTCTTTCGCCCATTTTTTATATATTCTAAAAATAATTCCCATGGAGTTTCAGGACTTTGGAGATGTGCAGAATAGGTCTCTAATATTTGGTCCTTTTCTAGCCGAGAATTCCAGCTGTCGACATTCCTCCTCTTCATGTAAACCTTGTAAAATAAGAGAGAATAGGCATAAGTATTGTGACATAATGTGTAATAACAACCCATAATGCAATAAATATCGATATAAAAGCATGATGCAAAATGGACGTATCAACTCCCCCAAGCTTAGACCTCGCTTGTCCTCAATCGAAAGCCGAAATCGCAAAATATGTCCACATGTTTAGAGATAGAGGTGTTGATAAAATGAAATATGGACATGAGGGAATCATGATCATTCTTAGAACAGGAACATATATATATATATATATATATTGTCATATGATCTCCTATGCTAAAGTAACAATTCAATCACAATTTCAAGTATGAATCATAAACTTCATTGAGAACCAACAAACTCTAATCTCAATCATTGAGGCAATTGCAATTTATCATAACATAGAAGGAGTCAATAAGAGCTTTTCAGCAAGTCCACATACTCAACCATCTTATAGTCTTTCACAATTGCTAATACTCACGCGATATTTATGGTTATGAAGTTTTAATCGGACACAGAGAAAGATAGGGGCTTATAGTTTTGCATCCCAACCTTTTACCTCAAGGGTAATGTCAACAATCATAGTTCATGAAAACACACATCCAATTAGCTATATATATCAGGATCTTTCCAACACATTGTGCTTGCCAAAGGATAAAATGTAAAAAGGAAAGGTGAAGATCGTCGTGACTCTTATATGAAGTATAAGACAGGCATAAAAGATAGGCCCTTCGCAGAGGGAAGTAGAGGTTGTCATGTGCTTTTATGGTTGGATGCACAAAATCTTAATGCGAAAGAACGTCACTTTATATTGCCACTTGTGATATGGGCCTTTATTATGCAGTCTGTCGCTTTTATTTCTTCCACATCACAAGATCATATAAAGCTTATTTTCTCCACACTAATAAATCATACATATTTAGAGAGCAATTTTTATTGCTTGCAACGATGACAACTTACTTGAAGGATCTTACTCAATCCATAGGTAGATATGGTGGACTCTCATGGCAAAACTGGGTTTAGGGATATTTGGAAGCACAAGTAGTATCTCTACTTGGTGCAAAGAATTTGGCTGGCATGAAAGGGAAAGGCAAGCTCAACATGTTGGATGATCCATGACAATATAATTTATCTTAGATGTAAGAAAACATAACCCATTATGTTGTCTTCCTTGTCCAACGTCAACTCTTTAGCATATCATATTTTAATGAGTGCTCACAATCATAAAAGATGTCCAAGATGGTATATTTATATGTGAAAACCTCTCTTTCCTTGTTACTTCCTATTAATTGCAACGATGACCAAAACTATGTTTGTCAACTCTCAACATTTTTTATTCATCATACTCTTTATATGTGAAGTCATTACTCTCCATAAGATCCATATGATCTCTTTATTTCATTTTATTCGTTTTCTTTTATTTTATTCCCTCAAGATCATAGTAAGATAATCAAGCCCTTGACTCAACACTAATCTTTATTATATAAAGCTCATGGACTCGATTACATAGAAGGATCATAAAGCAAAACTCACAACTAGATCATACTAAAACTTTATTCTACTAGATCAAGATATTATCAAAAGGATCGAACTAAGAAAAACGGTAAAGATAAAAGTGATGGTGATACGATACCGGGCACTCCCCCAAGCTTGGCAGTTGCCAAGGGGAGTGCCCATACCCATGTGTTTATGTTTCCTTCCTCGGGGGTGGTGATGATGGAGTTGTTGATGATGTAGGCTTGTCGTCCATCTTCCAAGGCATAGGCTCACCATCATAGAAGGATGATCGAGTCTCCAGGATCCTCAAATCTGCAGCCAAACTCATCCTCTTGAATCTATATTCATACTCATAGTTTTGGTGTTGCAGGTCAGAAATCTGGGCTTGGAGGCGCTCGATTTTCTCGTGAAGCTTGAAGATGGCCTCCCCAATGTTCTTGTCATCCAGCTTGTGGTTGTTGGTGAACTCCATGATCATTATATGATTTGAATCGAGTCCACATTCCACCATCTCCTAGCACTTGAAAACTTGTTGCTCCAATGCCTCGAGCCTTGTTTCCATGCTTCCGGTCCTCCTTGGTCCCTCAGCATCGCGGATATGTAGCAACTCCTCACGCATCTCAATGGTTTGAGGGTGTTGTAGCACCTCCACGAGGTAGGGGTTGATGACCTTCTCGAACAACTTGTCCTTGGGGGCACTTGAAGACGCCATGGCGATCTAGATCTATCAGAAAAACAGCTCGAAACAAAGACAGAAGATATTTGCGTGATACGGTGGTCAAAACCTTCGGGAGATTATATAGTGATTTTTTGCCGACCAAAAGAAGTATCATGCAAGAAAACGGAGTCTGGAGAGCACATGAGGTGCCCATGAGGAAGGGGGGCACGCCCAGGGGGGTAGGGCGCGCCCTCCACCCTCGTGGACGCCTCATGCCCTTCTCGGACTACTTCTTATTTTCCTATTTTCTTAAATATTCCAAAATGGAGAAAGATTGCCATTAGAACTGTTTTGGAGTCGGTTTACTTACCGTACCACGTACCTATTCCTTTTTGGAAAGTGTCCCTTTTGTATTCCTCTGGGTTATGGTTTCAATAACATTAGTTTCAACATTTATGGGATTACTTGAGATATAATGTTTGATTCTCTGACCATTTACCACCCTCGGATTTGTGCCTTCGAAGTTGTTAATTATTATGGCACCGGAACGATAGACCTCCTCGATGATGTAAGGACCTTCCCATTTAGAGAGAAGTTCGCCAGCAAAAAATATTAAACGAGAGTTGTATAGCAATACATAATCACCTACATTAAACTCACGCTTTTGTATCCTTTTACCATGCCATCTTTTAAATTTTTCTTTAAACAGTTTGGCATTCTCGTAGGCCTGGGTTCTCCATTCTTCAAGTGAGCTAATGTCAAAAAGCGTCTTCTCACCGCAAGTATGAAGTCATAGTTGAGCTCTTTAATAGCCCAATATTCCTTATGTTCTAATTCAAGAGGTAAGTGACAAGCTTTAGCATAAACCATTTTATATGGAGACATACCCATAGGATTTTTGTATGCAGTTCTATAGGCCGATAATGCATCATCAAGTTTCTTGGACCAATTCTTTCTAGATCTATTAACAGTCTTTTGCAAAATTAATTTAAGCTCTATAATACTCAATTCTACTTGACCACTAGACTGTGGATGATATGGAGATGCAATTCTATGATTAACATCATACTTAGCAAGCATTTTACAGAAAGCGCCATGAATAAAATGTGAACCACCATTAGTCATTAAGTATCTAGGGACCCCAAACCTCGGAAAAATAACTTCTTTAAGCATCTTAAAAGAGGTGTTATCATCAGCACTACTTGTTGGAATAGCTTCTACCCACTTAGTAACGTAATCAACAGCAACTAAAATATGAGTATACCTGTTAGATGAAGGAAACGGTCCCATATAATCAAAGCCCCAAACATCAAATGGTTCAATAACAAGTGAATAATTCATAGGCATTTCTTGACGTCTACTAATATTACCAATTCTTTGACATTCATCACAAGACAAGACAAACTTACGGGCATCCTTGAAGAGAGTAGGCCAATAAAAACCGGATTGCAATACCTTATGTGCAGTTCTGTCCCGAGCATGGTGTCCTCCATAAGCCTCGGAGTGGCACTTGCGTAGGATTTGTTCCTGTTCATGCTCAGGTACACAACGTCTAATAACACCATCTACTCCTTCTTTATAAAGATGTGGGTCATCCCAAAAGTAATGTCTTAAATCATAGAATGTCACACCCTAGCTAGTTCATGCATTAGAGTGTTGCATCATGTCTATTTCATTTAACAGAAACCTGAAATGGGAATGACAGAACCCCCAGCCCCCTCTGAATCCAACTAGGGTTTACTAAAAATATTTTCGATGAACCTGAAATGCCCTTCTAAAATGTCCATCATTTTTGTCTTGGTCCAAAACCTCTGCCAAAAGTGATGCACAATTTCCTAGGTCATCCTAAGGTCTTTGAATTAAATCATAAGTATTTGAATTTGGGCATTTAAAATTTATGAAATATTTCAAATGCTCAAATATTCCCAAACTAAAATGTTCCATGCTGGAAATATTCCAACTAAGGACCAGAGGCAGTTTGGTGAATTTTGGAATGACATAGGTATTTTTAGAAATTCAACAAACCTACAGAATAAAAACAGAAAACAGAAAAAAAAGGGAAAACTTACCTGGCGCCACCACAGGCCCACCAGCCAGCCCACCTGGCCGGCCCAGCCCGGCCACCGCTCCAGCGAGCTGCTTGGCTTGCCAGGTAGGCAGCCAAGGTGCTCGGCGGCGGCACCGCAGCTCGCCACGCAGCTGCACGTCGCCCTGCTTCCCCCTCTCGCCGCCCTGCTGGCCTGGACGAGCTCCACGTCGCGCCCCGACCCCCTGGACACCTCCATTCGCCCCCAGTTCCTCTCCCTCGCGCTCCCACGCCATGGCCGACGCCACCGTCGCCGCACCGCCGCCGTAGCCGTGCTCCCCGTCGTCTCCACGCCGCGCCACCGTGTCCAGAAGCTCCGCCGTCCTCTACTTCTTCGAGCTAGCCGAGCCCCGAGCGCTCGCGTGCCCCGAAGCCGCCGCACCAACCTCGCCCGAACCGCCATCGCCGGAGATCCCCTTCGCCGTCGCCGCCGCAGCAGCTCGTCCCCGACCACGCCGTCCTTTCCATCAAGACCGCAGTGAGCTGGGCTAACTTCCCCTTCCTCTCTTTCTCTCTCTCGTGCACCACAGCGAGCACACTAAGCTCACCCGCACGCGCCGTCGCGGACCTCTTCGCCGACGTGCTCCCGGCCATCCTCCGGCCACCTCACCTTGTCCATCGCACTCACCACGCCGCGTTGGGGCTAACCATGCACTCCCCGCACCTCACCGCACACTCTAGCCACGAGTTCGTCTTCAACCGAACTCCGGCGGCCGCCAAAGTCGCCGCCGGCGCCAACTCCGGCCACCCCGAGCCCAACCACCACCACCAATAGTCGCGGCTCAACCTCAGCAACACGTAGATGCCTTCCGCCGTCCATTTGGTTGCCGGAATGGCAAAAAGCACTTTCGCCGCCGCGTCGGGCTCGCCGGCGGCTAGACGCCGGCGTGTTTGACTCTGACTTTGACCACGGGTGGGCCCCGGTTGACCCCCTGGGTCTATGACATGTGGGGCCCCCTTTGTTAATTAATCCAGTTAGTTTAAATCTAATTTAGTTAAACTAATTGAATACTGACATGCGGGACCCACTGGTCAGTTTGACCTGGACCAGCCCGTTGACCACTGACGTCATCATGACGTAGTGCTGACGCAGTAATTTAATTACTGGAATTATTTTTACACAGGAAATTCCAGAAAATGTTTCAAACTTCCAAAATTCATATAAAATCAACCGTAGCTCCAAATCAAACAAATTATATATGAAAAATGATCAGAAAAATCCAATCTTTCCATCTGTACTGGTTTCATGCATGTTTAAACAAGCTAACCTGCTGTTTATCACAGAACAAGATAAAACACCTTAAATGGCAACTTATGAGTTTGAACTTTGAATCAATGGTTCAAATTAGTTCAAACCCATCTGTTCTTAGTTGCATTAGCCCAATACACTCATTTTGCCATGTCTCATGCATGCATCATATTGTTGCATACTGTTTGGTAATGTTTGTGTATCGGTGCTCTCTGCGGCAGGTTCTGCCCCCGAGGAGTACCGTGATAACCCCGACGAAGAGCAATACCAGTGCACCGACCCGTCAGGCAAGCAACCAACCATTTGATCATATCGATACAATCCCATGTTCTCGCTCCTGCTCTCTTTTACTGCATTAAGACAACGCGTTTCAAACTGCTGTGTGCTACGGTAGTTGAACCCATTTCCTCTGCATGACCTGTCATTGCCACAGTAACTAGATGAAACCCACTAGCATGTGTAGGAGTTGATTGAGCCATATGTATGTGTTGTTCCTACCTTGCTATGCCTGCTATGCTTAGAGTCGTGTCAGGTCTGGTTCATCTGGGTGATGGCTAGAGTGAAATGATTATGTCGGTAATGAGAGTGGTGTGGTGAACACGATTTGGTAAAGGTATCGATGAGAGGCCATGTAGGAGTACATGGTGGGTTGTTTCATTGAAGCCGACCTTAAGCACTGAGATCTGTATGTGTGATTTAAGATACAGCTACTACCATGCATTGGGCCCGAAACCAATGGACCCTCTCGGCTTCTTATTCACCCTAGTTCTCCGTCCAGGAGTTGCAAGTAGTTTCTGGTGTTTGTAGCCTACTGGAGGCCGTGGACAGCGCTGACCGTAGGGGTGGGCTGTGATGCGGTAGGTACGTGGCACGGTGTACCGAATACCCGTTAGGTATCTCGAGAACCCTGTTCACATCGTTCGGGGCCGTATGGGAAACCTCGGCCGGACTCCCTGCGGATGGAACCTGGATAGGCGATAAACCTGGACTGGAGGCTTAGGTGATTAGGTAGGTCGTGGCCGACACCCACGTTGGGCTTCCGCTTGAAGGTTGCCGAGTACATGTCGTGTAAACGACGGTAAGTGGTGAGAGCGTGTATGAAGAAGTACACCCCTGCAGGGTTAACATGATCTATTCGAATAGCCGCGTCCGCGGTAAAGGACTACTTGGTTGCCTATACAGTTCATAGACAAGTAAATGGAAACTACTAAAAGCCTCAAGATAAGTGTGAGTGCCGAGGATGGCTCTTCCGTAGGAAGACGGAGGTGGATCCTCGGTAGTGTATTGAAGTGGTGAGTAGTGGACTCGTGTGCGCAAAACCATTTCAAGTTGGAGTATCGTAGGATAGTCTAGCCAAGAGTCAAAGCTGGCTTGCTGCAATAACTCCACCAACCCTTCTTGATAATATGCATGTATGTAGGATCTGATGTAAGTCTTGCTGAGTACCTTTGTACTCATGTTGCTATAATTTACATTTTTACAGAAGACGCTGCAACCCCTTCTGATGGGTTCTATGTAGACGTTGACATCAACGAGTAGGCTAAAGGCCCAGGTGGTGACCCTGAGCTTGTGAAGGACCATGTAGTATAGCTAGGCTTTCCAAGCCTCTTTTATTTTACTAGTTGTCTGTACTCAGACAAGTTACTTCCGCTGCTGGTTTGTATGACTGTATGACTTGAATGTTGGGTCGTGAGACCCGTACCTTTGTGTATGTTATGTATGGCTCCCTGAGCCTTAAATAAAGTACTTGTGTCGTAGAGTCATGTTGTGATGCTTCGTTGTATTTGCACATATCGAGCATATTGTGTGTATGATTGAAATGCTTGGTATGTGTGGGATCTGACTATCTAGTTGTTTATCTTTAGTAGCCTCTCTTACCGGGAAATGTCTCCTAGTGTTACCGCTGAGCCATGGTAGCTTGCTACTGCTCTGGAACACTTAGGCTGGCCGGCATGTGTCCTTCTTCGTTCCTGTGTCTGTCCCTTCGGGGAAATGTCACGCTTTGAGTACCGGAGTCCTGTTAGCCCGCTACAGCCCGGTTTACCGGAGTCCTGCTAGCCCAGTGCTACAGCCCGGACCCACTTGCTGATGACCGACACGTTCGAAGCTGGGTCATGGATGCCTGTCCCTGTAAGTCTGTGCCACTTTGGGTTTACGACTAGTCATGTCAGCCCGGGCTCTTTATCATATGGATGCTAGCGACACTATCATATACGTGAGCCAAAATGCGCAAACGGTCCCGGGCAAAGGTAAGGCGACACCCGTGGGGATACCGTGCGTGAGGCCGCAAAGTGATATGAGGTGTTACCGGCTAGATCGATGTGACATCGAGTCGGGGTCCTGACAGCGTTGGCATCAGAGCCGGACTGCCTGTAGGTTCTCCAAGCCAAACTGGTCGATGTTGAGTCTAGAAATTCTTTAGTTATATGTAGGGGAATTGTTTGTGGGTTGGAACGTAAGGCTCTTTTTACTCCTTATCTTATGACATTCTGATCTGAGTCAGTCCATTCTTCCACCGGGGGTTAAGGAATTAGGATCTATTCTCTCTATCAGGATCACGTGTTACTAATCAGTAGTACCTTATAGGTATGATGGATACAAGCCTAGTTCAGTTCTTCTACCATATTATGTTGCTAGGATGGTCTCAGAACTTTGATATGATGATGTTGAGTGTGTATGAAATCCTTTGTCAAATGTCTCAAAATCCTTCTTGAGCATTTACAGCTGTTATGCTGCCGAAATTTTGCTAGAAATTCTAATGCCTTTGCATTATGATTGTGCTTTCAGATGGCCACTCGCAACCTCAATCAAGTGGTTCGCCTGACTCGATGCATAGATGTACCCGGCCATACTGCCAAGTTGGTCAGGGTAATGACTGAGGCTGGATACCGCTGGTATCCTGAGTACACGGTCGAAGAGCAATTTCGGGACTTCAATCAAAGCCAGTATCTCTGCACTGTCAGGATATTTCCATCTTATCCTGGATCCACCGAGCCTCTTCACTGCTCCTATGGACTCGGGGTTACTATTGAGATGGCTGTGCAGGATGCCGCCTACTCTATGATGACCATCATGCGAGTCAGGTCTGGTCTATTTCGGGACTTTGATTTCCGGTATATGCCAGGATCACTTCCGGGAGCACAAGGGTATCTCCAGGCTATCTATGCTGACCCCACCCAGGAGGATTCACGGACTCGCACCACTGCTGAGATGCTCGAGGATAAGGACCGTGAAAATCGGGCCTTAAGGTTAGAGCTCTTCAATACCCGTGCTGACCACTGGGCCACTTTGACTCGGTTCGCACCGGCGGTGCAAGCTGGATATTCAGATATGCGCGATCTCTATCCTGTGAGATCTGCTCTGCCAGACGTGATGGGTTGGCGTGATGTAGGAGGCATCACCCCACCTCGCGGTCCCCGTAGGCCACCGTCTGTTGGTCCAAGGCCTCATCCTAGCCCCTATGGTCCACAAGCTCCGCGAGATCGTCTGTTTCCGGATGATCATGTTGAGCTTCCAGGCTATGGAGGTGACTTCTACGAGGACTACTACGGATCGGTCTGAGTTAGTGGTAGTATCACTAGTTCGCACTAGCTGTGTCGTCTATCGTCCCGCGTGACTCGTGGGATATGACCTAGTTTGTACTCTTTCCGGAGGTGTAGAAAAATAATGTATAGGAGCTTGGGATGCCTCCGATGAGATGTAATCCTCTTTTCACCGTAATAGTACTTTGTTTGGTCTTGTACTAAACCCTGTATGGTGTGTATGACGATGGAATAAAAGAAGCAGTTTATGTATCTACCATGTCATACGGATGATCATCTTGCATTTCGAGTTATTCCTTACATTTTTATCCTATGTTGGAATTTTATCCTCCTGACTAAATCATTGTCTTGTTTACCTAGGATGGTCAACACGCGCGCTAACCCTGCTTCCCAAGAGCAGGCCGAAGGCAGTGAAGTCAGGGATGTAAATCTGCCTCATCCTCCTTCACTAGCCGAGGTTATGATGGAAGCTGAGAGAAACAAGCGGGAGACCAACCGTTTGTTGGAGCGTATCGAACAGAACACAACACACCATCAGAGGACTAACGTGGTGTCACTCAGTGATTTTATCAAATTACATCCACCCACGTTCCACCACTCCGTCGAGCCTCTCGACGCTGATGACTGGCTTCGCAGTATCTCTCACAAACTGCGTTCCGCGCTGGTAGCAGAGGCTGACAAGGTCACCTTTGCTGCATATCATCTTGAAGGCCCCGCCAGTCTATGGTGGGAGAATTATGGAGCTATGCACCCAGCGGGCCATGTCACTACTTGGGCTGAATTCAGCGAGGCTTTCCGTGAACATCACATTCCGGAGGGTCTCATGGACCGTAAACGTGAGGAATTTTGCAGTTTCACTCAGGGCCGACTTTCTGTGGATGTTTATAGCAGGGAGTTTGGTAACCTCGCATGATATGCAACTAAGGAAGTGTCTACTGATGCCAAGAAGCAAGCAAGGTTCCGTAAGGGCCTTAGTCCTGAGCTTCGCCGTGACCTCCGTCTGCATGAATGCACATCTTTTCAGAAACTTGTCAACAAAGCCATCAGTGCTGAAACTGGTCAGACTGACTATGACGCAACACGCAAGCATGGCCGTGACATGGGTTCCTCATCCGGTGCTGGTCCTCAGAAGCGCCGCGTGTGGGTACCCAACACCGCCCTGCCACCCAGGTTCACACCGAGGCCATCCTTCCAGGCGCCTCGCCCCGTTCAACAGTCTGCACCAGCCAAGCCCTATGGTGGTCCAACCAACAATGCTCCTCCACGTACCAGTTCCGTGACTTGTTTCAAGTGTGGGGAATCTGGTCACTATATGCGTGAGTGTCCCCAGACCAACCCCAACCAGTCTGCTAAAGCTGTTGGCCGTGGCAAGCCGACAGGAAAAATATTCCACGCCAAGCCGGTCACCGCTTCACGTGGCCATGTCAACTGTATCTCTGCCGAAGAAGCTCAAGAGGATCCCAACGTCGTTCTCGGTACGCTTCTTGTTAATTGCCACCCGGCATCTGTTCTTTTCGATACAGGAGCCTCTCATTCTTTTATATCTGAAAATTATGCTCGTTTGCATAACGTCGCATTCGGTGCTATGCCAACCTCTATGGTAATTCAAACTCCGGGATCCAAATGGCAAACTTCTAGAGTAAGCCATGGAAATGAAATCCAAGTCGACAGACTTGTTTTCCTTGCGTCTTTGATAGCCCTTAAATCTTCAGATATTAATATCATTCTGGGTATGGACTGGATGTCATCTCATCATGCCCAAATTGATTGCTTCTCTAGGACTGTTCAACTCACCCATCCTTCGGGGAAGATAGTCAATGTCTTGACCCGAATAGCCAAGCGACAATTATATTCTCTTAACGCCAGCCCTTTGCCAGACCTTGAGGACATCCCGGTAGTCCGTGACTTCCCGGATGTCTTCCCAGAGGAATTGCCAGGTGTTCCACCTGACAGGGATGTTGAGTTCGTAATAGACCTCATTCCAGGAACCGTTCCGATTGCTAGAAGACCTTATAAGATGGCACCACTAGAACTAGCCGAGCTTAAGAAACAACTCGATGAGTCCTTGAAAAAGGGTTTCATCCGCCCTAGTTCATCTCCGTGGGCTTGCCCCGTCCTATTCGTCAAGAAGAAGGATGGTACGGACCGGATGGTTGTAGATTATCGACCTGTCAATTTGGTCACAATCAAGAACAAATATCCGCTTCCCAGGATCAATGACCTGTACG
Organism: Triticum aestivum; assembly: GCF_018294505.1. NCBI lineage: Eukaryota > Viridiplantae > Streptophyta > Magnoliopsida > Poales > Poaceae > Triticum > Triticum aestivum. The sequence goes on from NC_057800.1 coordinate 239,578,817, forward strand.
ATCAGCTCGCTGGATCCTCAGTCTTCTCCAAGATGGATTTGAGGTTGGGCTACCATCAAATCAAAATCAGAAATGGGGACATTCCTAAAACGGCCTTTGTTACTCGTTATGGCCAATACGAGTACACCGTCATGTCCTTCGGTTTAACCAACGCTCCAGCCACCTTTTCTCGGTTAATGAACTCAATCTTCATGGAGTATTTGGATAAATTCGTCGTAGTTTATCTCGATGATATACTCATCTACTCCAAGAACGAGGAAGAACATGCCGAACATTTAAGGCTAGTGTTGAAGAAACTTCGAGAGCATCGCCTTTATGCCAAATTTTCTAAATGTGAATTCTGGTTGTCAGAAGTGACCTATCTGGGTCATGTAATATCTGGTAAAGGTATTGCTGTTAACCTTGAGCGAGTTCAAGCCGTCCTTAATTGGACTCCACCTGAATCGGTCAAGCAAGTTCGGAGTTTTCTAGGCTTAGCGAGCTATTGTCGCCGCTTTGTCGAGAACTTCTCCAAGGTTGCTAAACCTCTAACCGAACTCCTCAAGAAAGATAAGAAGTTCGAATGGACTCCACAATGTGAGCACAGCTTTCAGGAACTGAAAAGACGCCTGACCTCTGCTCCCGTACTGGTACCGCCAGACTTCTCCAAGGACTTTGTTATCTACTGTGACGCCTCGCGACAAGGACTAGGTTGCATTCTCATGCAAGATCGACACGTAATTGCCTACGCTTCACGGCAATTGCACCCACATGAGGAGAATTATCCTACTCATGATCTAGAGCTTGCAGCCGTGGTCTATGCACTTAAGACCTGGCGACATTACCTCCTCGGTAATCGTTGCAAATATTCACTGATCACCAAAGTCTGAAGTACATTTTCACCCAACCGGATCTGAATCTCAGGCAAAGACGTTGGGTTGAATTGATCACAGACTTCGACTTAGGAATAACCTACACCCCGGGGAAAGCCAACGTCATGGCTGATGCGCTAAGTCGTAAATCTTATTGTAACAATCTGATGTTACAACAAAGTCAACCGCTTCTCCATGAGGAATTTCGGAAGCTTAACCTTCACATTGTTCCTCAAGGTTTTCTTTCCACCTTGGTGGCAAAACCTACCCTTACGGATCAAATTATCAAAGCACAGAAGGTAGATCCGGGAATCTCCCGCGTCAAGAGAAACATTCAGAAAGGAATTGCGAATTGCTTCTCCATTAATGATCAAGGGGTCGTATACTTCGGGAATCGACTAGTGGTTCCCAAAGTGCGAAACCTGAGGCGTTTGATCCTTAAGGAAGCTCATGAATCTCCTCTCACCATTCATCCCGGTAGTACTAAGATGTATCAGGACCTACGCCAGAGGTTCTGGTGGACTAGGATGAAGAGAGAAATTGCTCAGTTTATTGCAAATTGTGACGTCTGTCGTCGTGTAAAAGCAGAGCATCAACGGCCTGCTGGCACCCTTCAACCCTTAGCTATTCCTGAATGGAAATGGGATAAAATTGGTATGGATTTCATTACCGGTTTTCCCAGGACCAAGAGAGGTAATAATGCTATCTTCGTCGTTGTCGATCGTCTTTCCAAAGTAGCCCATTTCTTGCCTGTTCGTGAGAGTATAACCGCTAGCCAGCTGGCAGACTTATACATCTCCCGTATAGTGTCTCTTCATGGTGTTCCTTTGGAAATCAACTCGGATCGAGGAAGTCTTTTCACCTCTCGATTTTGGGAAAGTTTCCAAAATGCTATGGGAACCCGTCTCTCCTTTAGCACCGCCTTCCACCCTCAGTCGAGTGGTCAAGTGGAACGCGTCAACCAGATTCTAGAAGACATGCTTCGAGCCTCTGTTATCTCATTCGGAATGGACTGGGAGAAGTGCCTTCCATTTGCCGAATTCGCTTACAACAACAGCTATCAATCTAGCTTGGGTAAAGCCCCTTTTGAAGTTCTCTATGGACGACGGTGTCGAACACCCCTTAACTGGTCAGAGACCGGGGAAAGACAATTCTTTGGCCCGGACATGATTCAGGAAGCAGAAGAACAAGTTCGTATCGTTCGTGAAAAGTTGAAAACAGCTCAATCTCGTCAAAAGAGTCAATATGACCGAAAACATAAGGCTATGACTTTCGAGGTTGACGAGAAGGCTTATCTTCGGGTCACCCCTCTGAAGGGAACCCATCGTTTCGGTATCAAAGGCAAATTGGCTCCTCGTTACATTGGACCTTTTCGCATTCTCGCCAAACGAGGAGAAGTTGCCTACCAGTTGGAACTACCTCCGCACCTCTCCAGAGTCCACGATGTCTTCCACGTTTCTCAACTCAGGCGTTGCTTCTCGGATCCTATCCGTGGAGTGGACCACGAAACGCTTGATCTCCAAGATAATCTTACATATCGAGAGTACCCCATTCATATCCTCGATCAAGTCGAACGTACCACCCGACGTCATAATATCAAGTTTCTCAAAGTTCAATGGTCGCACCATTCTGAGGATGAAGCAACTTGGGAAAGGGAGGATCGTCTTCGACTTGAGTTTCCCGCCTTCTTCCCGGAGGAACCCAAATCTCGGGACGAGATTCTTTTGAGTGGGGGTGAGTTGTCACACCCTAGCTAGTTCATGCATTAGAGTGTTGCATCATGTCTATTTCATTTAACAGAAACCTGAAATGGGAATGACAGAACCCCCAGCCCCCTCTGAATCCAACTAGGGTTTACTAAAAATATTTTCGATGAACCTGAAATGCCCTTCTAAAATGTCCATCATTTTTGTCTTGGTCCAAAACCTCTGCCAAAAGTGATGCACAATTTCCTAGGTCATCCTAAGGTCTTTGAATTAAATCATAAGTATTTGAATTTGGGCATTTAAAATTTATGAAATATTTCAAATGCTCAAATATTCCCAAACTAAAATGTTCCATGCTGGAAATATTCCAACTAAGGACCAGAGGCAGTTTGGTGAATTTTGGAATGACATAGGTATTTTTAGAAATTCAACAAACCTACAGAATAAAAACAGAAAACAGAAAAAAAGGGAAAACTTACCTGGCGCCACCACAGGCCCACCAGCCAGCCCACCTGGCCGGCCCAGCCCGAACCGCCATCGCCGGAGATCCCCTTCGCCGTCGCCGCCGCAGCAGCTCGTCCCCGACCACGCCGTCCTTTCCATCAAGACCGCAGTGAGCTGGGCTAACTTCCCCTTCCTCTCTTTCTCTCTCTCGTGCACCACAGCGAGCACACTAAGCTCACCCGCACGCGCCGTCGCGGACCTCTTCGCCGACGTGCTCCCGGCCATCCTCCGGCCACCTCACCTTGTCCATCGCACTCACCACGCCGCGTTGGGGCTAACCATGCACTCCCCGCACCTCACCGCACACTCTAGCCACGAGTTCGTCTTCAACCGAACTCCGGCGGCCGCCAAAGTCGCCGCCGGCGCCAACTCCGACCACCCCGAGCCCAACCACCACCACCAATAGTCGCGGCTCAACCTCAGCAACACGTAGATGCCTTCCGCCGTCCATTTGGTTGCCGGAATGGCAAAAAGCACTTTCGCCGCCGCGTCGGGCTCGCCGGCGGCTAGACGCCGGCGTGTTTGACTCTGACTTTGACCACGGGTGGGCCCCGGTTGACCCCCTGGGTCTATGACATGTGGGGCCCCCTTTGTTAATTAATCCAGTTAGTTTAAATCTAATTTAGTTAAACTAATTGAATACTGACATGCGGGACCCACTGGTCAGTTTGACCTAGACCAGCCCGTTGACCACTGACGTCATCATGACGTAGTGCTGACGCAGTAATTTAATTACTGGAATTATTTTTACACAGGAAATTCCAGAAAATGTTTCAAACTTCCAAAATTCATATAAAATCAACCGTAGCTCCAAATCAAACAAATTATATATGAAAAATGATCAGAAAAATCCGATCTTTCCATCTGTACTGGTTTCATGCATGTTTAAACAAGCTAACCTGCTGTTTATCACAGAACAAGATAAAACACCTTAAATGGCAACTTATGAGTTTGAACTTTGAATCAATGGTTCAAATTAGTTCAAACCCATCTGTTCTTAGTTGCATTAGCCCAATACACTCATTTTGCCATGTCTCATGCATGCATCATATTGTTGCATACTGTTTGGTAATGTTTGTGTATCGGTGCTCTCTGCGGCAGGTTCTACCCCCGAGGAGTACCGTGATAACCCCGACGAAGAGCAATACCAGTGCACCGACCCGTCAGGCAAGCAACCAACCATTTGATCATATCGATACAATCCCATGTTCTCGCTCCTGCTCTCTTTTACTGCATTAAGACAACGCGTTTCAAACTGCTGTGTGCTACGGTAGTTGAACCCATTTCCTCTGCATGACCTGTCATTGCCACAGTAACTAGATGAAACCCACTAGCATGTGTAGGAGTTGATTGAGCCATATGTATGTGTTGTTCCTACCTTGCTATGCCTGCTATGCTTAGAGTCGTGTCAGGTCTGGTTCATCTGGGTGATGGCTAGAGTGAAACGATTATGTCGGTAATGAGAGTGGTGTGGTGAACACGATTTGGTAAAGGTATCGATGAGAGGCCATGTAGGAGTACATGGTGGGTTGTTTCATTGAAGCCGACCTTAAGCACTGAGATCTGTATGTGTGATTTAAGATACAGCTACTACCATGCATTGGGCCCGAAACCAATGGACCCTCTCGGCTTCTTATTCACCCTAGTTCTCCGTCCAGGAGTTGCAAGTAGTTTCTGGTGTTTGTAGCCTACTGGAGGCCATGGACAGCGCTGACCGTAGGGGTGGGCTGTGATGCGGTAGGTACGTGGCACGGTGTACCGAATACCCGTTAGGTATCTCGGGAACCCTGTTCACATCATTCGGGGCCGTATGGGAAACCTCGACCGGACTCCCTGCGGATGGAACCTGGATAGGCGATAAACCTGGACTGGAGGCTTAGGTGATTAGGTAGGTCGTGGCCGACACCCACGTTGGGCTTCCGCTTGAAGGTTGCCGAGTACATGTCGTGTAAACGACGGTAAGTGGTGAGAGCGTGTATGAAGAAGTACACCCCTGCAGGGTTAACATGATCTATTCGAATAGCCGCGTCCGCGGTAAAGGACTACTTGGTTGCCTATACAGTTCATAGACAAGTAAATGGAAACTACTAAAAGCCTCAAGATAAGTGTGAGTGCCGAGGATGGCTCTTCCGTAGGAAGACGGAGGTGGATCCTCGGTAGTGTATTGAAGTGGTGAGTAGTGGACTCGTGTGCGCAAAACCATTTCAAGTTGGAGTATCGTAGGATAGTCTAGCCAAGAGTCAAAGCTGGCTTGCTGCAATAACTCCACCAACCCTTCTTGATAATATGCATGTATGTAGGATCTGATGTAAGTCTTGCTGAGTACCTTTGTACTCATGTTGCTATAATTTACATTTTTACAGAAGACGCTGCAACCCCTTCTGATGGGTTCTATGTAGACGTTGACATCAACGAGTAGGCTAAAGGCCCAGGTGGTGACCCTGAGCTTGTGAAGGACCATGTAGTATAGCTAGGCTTCCAAGCCTCTTTTATTTTACTAGTTGTCTGTACTCAGACAAGTTACTTCCGCTGCTGGTTTGTATGACTGTATGACTTGAATGTTGGGTCGTGAGACCCGTACCTTTGTGTATGTTATGTATGGCTCTCTGAGCCTTAAATAAAGTACTTGTGTCATAGAGTCATGTTGTGATGCTTCGTTGTATTTGCACATATCGAGCATATTGTGTGTATGATTGAAATGCTTGGTATGTGTGGGATCTGACTACCTAGTTGTTTATCCTTAGTAGCCTCTCTTACCGGGAAATGTCTCCTAGTGTTACCACTGAGCCATGGTAGCTTGCTACTGCTCTGGAACATTTAGGCTGGCCGGCATGTGTCCTTCTTCATTCATGTGTCTGTCCCTTCGGGGAAATGTCACGCTTTGCGTACCGGAGTCCTGCTAGCCCGCTACAGCCCGGTTTACCGGAGTCCTGCTAGCCCAGTGCTACAGCTCGGACCCACTTGCTGATGACCGACACGTTCGAAGCTGGGTCATGGATGCCTGTCCCTGTAAGTTTGTGCCACTTTGGGTTTACGACTAGTCATGTCAGCCCGGGCTCTTTATCATATGGATGCTAGCGACACTATCATATACGTGAGCCAAAATGCGCAAACGGTCCCGGGCAAAGGTAAGGCGACACCCGTGGGGATACCGTGCGTGAGGCCGCAAAGTGATATGAGGTGTTACCGGCTAGATCGATGTGACATCGAGTCGGCGTCCTGACATAGAAGAACTTTTTCTTTTGCTGGTATGTGAAACTAGGTGGTATAAATTTAGCAACAATGTAATTAGCATAATCAGCATACCATGGAGCAGTACGAGAAGCATTTATGACAGCTAATTGTTCATCGGGAAAGCTATCATCAATAGGTAGTGGGTCATCAAGAACATTCTCTAACCTAGACAAGGTGTCTGCAACGCGGTTCTCAGCTCCCTTTCTATCAATAATATGCAAATCAAATTCTTGTAGCAAGAGAACCCATCTAATAAGTCTAGGTTTAGCATCTTTCTTTTCCATAAGATATTTAATAGCAGCATGATCAGTGTGAACAGTTACTTTAGAATCAACAATATAAGGTCTGAACTTATCACAAGCAAATACAACCACTAAAAATTCTTTTTCAGTAGTGGCATAATTTCTTTGAGCAATGTCTAGAGTTTTACTAGCATATTGAATAACATTTAATTTCTTATCAACTCTTTGTCCTAGAACAGCCCCTACAGCATAATCACTAGCATCACACATAATTTCAAATGGTAAATTCCAATCAGGAGGCTGAACAATAGGTGTAGAAACCAAAGCTTTCTTAAGTATTTCAAATGCTTCTACACAATCATCATCAAAGACAAAAGGAACAATAAATATGAGTATACCCATTAGATGAAGGAAACGGTCCCATATAATCAAAGCCCCAAACATCAAATGGTTCAATAACAAGTGAATAATTCATAGGCATTTCTTGACGTCTACTAATATTACCAATTCTTTGACATTCATCACAAGACAAGACAAACTTACGGGCATCCTTCAAGAGAGTAGGCCAATAAAAACCGGATTGCAATACCTTATGTGAAGTTCTGTCCCGAGCATGGTGTCCTCCATAAGCCTCGGAGTGGCACATGCGTAGGATTTGTTCCTGTTCATGCTCAGGTACACAACGTCTAATAACACCATCTACTCCTTCTTTATAAAGATGTGGGTCATCCCAAAAGTAATGTCTTAAATCATAGAAGAACTTTTTCTTTTGCTGGTATGTGAAACTAGGTGGTATAAATTTAGCAACAATGTAATTAGCATAATCAGCATACCATGGAGCAGTACGAGAAGCATTTATGACAGCTAATTGTTCATCGGGAAAGCTATCATCAATAGGTAGTGGGTCATCAAGAACATTCTCTAACCTAGACAAGTTGTCTGCAACGGGGTTCTGAGCTCCCTTTCTATCAATAATATGCAAATCAAATTGTTGTAGCAAGAGAACCCATCTAATAAGTCTACGTTTAGCATCTTTCTTTTCCATAATATATTTAATAGTAGCATGATCAGTGTGAACAGTTACTTTAGAATCAACAATATAAGGTCTGAACTTATCACAAGCAAATACAACTCCTAAAAATTCTTTTTCAGTAGCGGCATAATTTCTTTGAGCACTGTCTAGAGTTTTACTAGCATATTGAATAACATTTAATTTCTTATCAACTCTTTGTCCTAGAACAGCCCCTACAGCATAATCACTAGCATCACACGTAATTTCAAATGGTAAATTCCAATCAGGAGGCTGAACAATAGGTGTAGAAACCAAAGCTTTCTTAAGTATTTCAAATGCTTCTACACAATCATCATCAAAGACAAAAGGAACACCTTTTTTTAAGAGATTATCCAGAGGCCGAGAAATTTTAGAGAAGTCCTTAATGAACCTCCTATAAAAACCGGCATAACCAAGGAAACTTCTTATACCTTTAATGTCCTTAGGACACGACATCTTTTCAATAGCATCAACTTTAGCTTTATCAACTTCAATACCTCTTTCAGAAATTTTATGTCCCAAGACAATACCTTCATTAACCATGAAGTGGCATTTCTCCCAATTCAAGACAAGATTAGTTTCTTCACATCTCTACAAAACTCGATCAAGGTTGCTTAAGCAATCATCAAAAGAAGTTCTGTAAACGAAGAAATCATCCATGAATACCTGAACAATATTTTCACAAAAGTCAGAGAATATAGTAGTCATACATCTTTGAAAAGTAGCACGTGCATTGCATAAAACAAAAGGCATACGTCTATAAGAAACGGTACTGAAAGGGCAAGTAGAAGTTGTCTTTTCTTGATCCTCTTTTGACACTGGTATTTGAGAGAAACCACAATAACCATATAGAAAGCCAAAATGTGTATGTTTGGATAATATTTCTAGCATTTGATCAATAAAAGGTAAAGGGTAATGATCCTTTTTAGTAGCTTTATTTAATTTGCGGAAATCAATTACCATTCTATAACCTGTAACAATTCTTTGTGGGGTCAATTCATCTTTGTCATTAGGAACAACAGTAATACCTCCCTTGTTAGGGACACAATGGACATGACTTACCCACTGACTATCAGCAATGGGATAAATTATACCTGCCTCCAGAAGCTTTAGTATTTTTTTTCTTACCACTTATTTCATCTTAGGATTTAATAGTCGTTGGTGATCAACGACCGGTTTAGCATCCTTCTCCAATTTTATTTTGTGCTGGCATAAAGTGGGACTAATGCCCTTAAGATCATCAAGAGTATATCCAATAGCAGTACGGTGCTTCTTTAGAGTTTTCAATAATTCCTTTTCTTCATTCTCTAAAAGGTTAGCACTAATAATAAGAGGATATATCTCTTTCTCATCAAGATAAGCATATTTAAGAGTATCAGGTAAAGGTTTAAGCTCAAACACGGGATCACCCTTGGGTGGAGGAGGATCCCCTAGAATTTCAATAGGCAAGTTATGTTTCAAAATAGGTCCCTGTTTAAAGAATACTTCATCTATTTCCCTTCTTTCATTCATAAACATATCATTTTCATGATCTAGCAAATATTGTTCTAAAGGATCACTAGGAGGCACGGCAATAGAAGCAAGACCAATAATTTCATATTTACTAGGCAATTCTTTATCATGGGGTTGTCTACGAAATTTAGCAAAATCAAACTCATGAGACATATCCCCTAAACCAACAGAAACAATATCCTTATTGCAGTCTATCTTAGCATTAATAGTATTCAAGAAGGGTCTACCAAATATAATGGGACAAAAGTCATCTTGTGGGGAACCAAGAACAAGAAAATAAGCAGGATATTTAACTTTCCCACACAAGACTTCAACATCTCTAACAATCCCAACTGGTGAAATAGTATCTCTATTGGCAAGCTTAATTGTAACATCTATCTCTTCTATCTCAGCAGGTGCAATATCATGCATAATTTCTTTGTATAAGGAATGAGGTATTGCACTTGCACTAGCAAAGCTATGATAGCAATGATCTCCTATTTTAACAGAAATAGCTGGCATGCCTACAACTGGTCTATGTTTACTTTTAGTATCGGGTCTAGCAATTCTAGCAGATTCATTGCAGAAGTAAATAACATGCCCATCAATATTATCGGCCAAGAGATCTTTAAACATAGCAACACTACGTTCAACTTTAATTTGCTCAGAGGGTTTAGGTGTCTTAATATTACTTTTGTTAACCACAGTTGAAGCTTTAGCATGATCATGTATTCTAACAGGGAAAGGTGGTTTCTCAATATAAGCAGTAGGAACAATGGGATCATTATAAGTAATAGTCTTTTCTTCAACTTTAATAGGTGCAACTACTTTTACTTAAATGGGAGGATTATATTTAAACCACTTCTCCTTAGGGAGATCAACATGAGCAGCGAAGGATTCACAGAAAGAAGCTACTATCTCGGAGTCAAGTCCATATTTAGTGCTAAATTCATGGAAAGCATCAGTATCCATAAAAGATTTAACACAATCAAATTTAGGTGTTATACCTGACTCCTTACCTTCGTCGAGGTCCCAATCTTCAGAGTTGCCTTAAATTCTTTCCAATAAATCCCATTTGAATTCAATAGTCTTCATCATAAAAGATCCAGTACAAGAAGTATCGAGCATGGAGCGATTACTGAGAGAAAGACGAGCATAAATTTTTTGAATAATCATTTCTTTTGAGAGCTCATGATTGGGGCATGAATGTAACATTGACTTAAGCCTCCCCCAAGCTTGAGCTATGCTTTCTTCTTCGTCAGGCCAAAAATTATATATATAATTACGATCACGATGAACAAGATGCATAGGATAAAACTTCTGATGAAATTCCAATTCCAATCGTTGGTAGTTCCATGATCCAATATCTCCCTGTCAGGCCTAAACCATGTCAATGCCTCTCCCTTCAAAGATAAAGGGAAGGCCTTCTTCTTGATAGCATCCTCGGGCATACCTGCAAGCTTAAATAATCCACAAACTTCATCCACATAGATTAGGTGCAAATCGGGATGTAATGTTCCATCACCTGTGAAAGGATTAGCTAGCAGTTTCTCTATCATACATGAAGGAATTTCAAAGTAAACATTTTCAGTAGGTTTAGTAGGTTGAGGAGCAACTCTTTGCTCTACTGGTCGAGGTGAAGATACCCCGAACAAGCCCCTCAAAGGATTATATTCCATAGTAACAAGTGACAGTAAATTTCAGCACACCATATAAAATTTTCCTTACCAAATTCCACCTACCAAAGGCGCTTCACTCCCCGACAACAGCGCCAGAAAAGAGTCTTGATGACCCACAAGTGTAGGGGATCTATCGTATCCTTTTCAATAAGTAAGAGTGTCTAACCCAACGAGGAGCAGAAGGAAATGATAAGCAGTTTTCAGCAAGGTATTCTCTGCAAGCACTGAAATTATTGGTAACAGATAGTTATGTGATAAGGTAATTTGTAACGGGTAACAAGTAAATAAAGTAAATAAGGTGCATCAAGATGGTATGTTCCTTTTTGTAGAGAAGGACAAGCCTAGACAAACTCTTATATAAAGGAAAGCGCTCCCGAGGACACATGAGAATCATCGTCAAGCTAGTTTTCATCACGCTCATATGATTCACGTTCGGTACTTTGATAATTTGATATGTGGGTGGACCAGTGCTTGGGTACTTTCCTTCCTTGGACAAGCATCCCACTTATGATTAATCCCTATTGCAAGCATCCGCAACTACAAATGAAGTATTAAGGTAAACCTAACCATAGCATGAAACATATGGATCTGAATCGGCCCCTTACGAAGCAACTCATAAACTAGGGTTTAAGCTTCTGTCACTCTAGCAACCCATCATCTACTTATTACTTCCCAATGCCTTCCCCTAGGCCCAAACAATGGTGAAGTGTCATGTAGTTGACGTTCACATGACACCACTAGAGGAGAGACAACATACATCTCATCAAAATATCGAACGAATACCAAATTCACATGACTACTTATAGCAAGACTTCTCCCATGTCCTCAGGAACAAACGTAACTAGTCACAAATCATATTCATGTTCATAATCAGAGGGGTATTAATATGCATAAAGGATCTAAACATATGATCTTCCACCGAATAAACCAACTAGCATCAACTACAAGGAGTAATCAACACTACTAGCAACCCATAGGTACCAATATGAGGCTTTGGGACAAAGATTGGATACAAGAGATGAACTAGGGTTTGAGATGAGATGGTGCTAGTGAAGATGTTGATGGAGATTGACCCCCTCCCGATGAGAGGATCGATGGTGATGATTTCCCCCTCCCGGAGGGAAGTTTCCCCGGCAGAACAGCTCCGCCGAAGCCCTAGATTGGTTCCGCCAAGGTTTCGCCTCGTGGCGGCGGAGTTTCGTCTCGTAAGCTTGCTTATGATTTTTTCCTCGACGAAAGGCTCCATATAGCCAAAGATGGGCATGGAGGGCCACCAGGGGGCCCATGAGGCCGGGGGGCGCGCCCAAGGGGTAGGGCGCGCTCCCACCCTCGTGGACGGTGGGTGGCCCCCCTGGTACTTCTTTCGCCCAATATTTCTTATATATTCTGAAAATACTTCCCGTGAAGTTTCAGGACTTTTGGAGATGTGCAGAATAGGTCTCTAATATCTGCTCCTTTTCCAGCCCAGAATTCCAGCTGTCGGCATTCCCCCTCTTCATGTAAACCTTGTAAAATAAGAGAGAATAGGCATAAATATTGTGACATAATGTGTAATAACAGCCCATAATGCAATAAATATTGATATAAAATCATGATGAAAAATGGACGTATCAACGGGCATCTTGCTAGTCCATGAAAACAACACATGGCAAAATTTCATGGCAAACGAGGGATTTGAATCTGCTAGGAGGGGCTATTTGGATTTTGCCTGGGGTAGCCAAAATATTGGCGACCCTTTTGTCCACCGGTGCCTTTGCCACCTATGAACGAGGAATGGCTCAGGTGCTCATGCATCCTCCAGCGCGCACATTAGAGACGAGCTCACACGAGCTGTGCTTTTTTTGTCCCACCACGCCGCCCGAGCCGGCCACAAACTGACCGGCGACCCGCATATTACGCCATCCAACCGTAGCCGCACACATTCTGACAACAACTCTACCAACCGGACGAAATTCATGCAAACACGGCGATATTTCTCATAAACAATGACAGAATTCATATAAAATGCCGGATTTTCATACAAACATGAAGGATTTCATCACATTCAAATCAAGTAAGCGGTGCTAGTTCTAGATAGCACAGGTATATAATACCTGGCCTAAATGGTCGCCCGCTGATCCATTTGTGTTCCTCATGTCCGGCAACACGATCACCGAACTGCCGAGAGCCCCGGAGGTACATGCTTCGGTGCAAAGGACAGCTCGCTTCCGTGCTGCCCAACTGATATGGTTGGCTGATGCCCAAGATGATGGTGGAAGGGGGCTTCTCCGCTTCCATAGAGCCCATGCTGGGTCGACGAAGGTCCTCGCAATAAAAGGATCCGGCAAGACACCTGATGTGTACACCGGCGTCGCCTCCACGGTGGCCTTCATGGGACCCAAGTGGCGGCAACCTCCCATGTTCTACTTCTCCTCGATGATGGCGGCGGATGCGGAGGCGCTGGCCACCGACTCGTCGCTCTCCGCGCACCCGGCTTCTATCTTTGCTTGCATGGTGCGGTCGCCGGCATGGGAGTCTCGGCCACAGAAACGGGAGACGTGGTCGAAGACACGGGAGGCGCGGTATGAGGCGGGTTTTTTCTCCGGCGCCGAGTTTTTTCTCCGGCGATCCCCACGCCACTGCCCAATCACCATGCCCCCACCGCTGGCGACTGCCAACCAAAGGTCTCACGACTTTGAATCCCCACCGACCACTAATTTATTACCATTTATGTCCTTCAGATACGCGCTGATGGGTGGGCCCTATGGTAATGTGCGCTGCTGGATGTGGACCGTTTGACCGGTCAATTGATCGTGTCATCAACAAATTACGGAGTTGTATGGTGAGCTAGTGACCGTATGATCACCCTAAAATGTATTTTATTAACACAGTACAGACTCAAACTACCATTTCTTTCTTTCATATACGCACTGACAGGTGGGCCCCATGGTTACGCGCCCCGATGGTGCAACACTGGTTGTGCCACGTGGAACGTTCGACTGGTCAATTGATTGTGTCATCAACAAAATACAGAGTTGTACGGGTGAGCCAGTGACCATATAATCACGACATGTATTTTTTTAACATGGTACAGACGCAAGCACTCATATATAAGCGCAAGCACTCACCGCTATAAGCGCACACACGCAGACCCTACCCCTATGAGCACCTTCGAGAGAGAGTGAGTTAGCATATGATCTTGAGATTTTACGAAGTCATCATAGGTTCCTCATAGTTGAGTGGAACGTCTCCTCCCACTGAACGCACATCGCTAGCAAAATACTGAAATTAACCCAAGATAAATGCTAGCACCAGGACTTTAACCCTGGTGGGCTCGAGAAACCACTGCCCTCCTAACCATCCAACCACAGGTTGGTTAGCACCACAAAATGTATGTGCTGACCGTGATGAGCTTATTCTGAAGTCCAGTGACCATATCGTGCTTTTGCTTCAAATACAATGACTGTAAGTGTCGTCAACAAAATACGGAGCACGCATCAAATACAATGTCCGTCAGTGTCATCAACAAAATACGAAGACATATCGTGAGCTAGATACCGTATGATCACCACGAGAATATATACGGTGACCGTAATGAGCATATTCTGAAGTCCACGACCGTATAGTGCTTTCGCTTAAAATACAGTGACCGTCACGCGTGAATGTGTCATGGGCATGCATACTTTTAGAGGGCCGGGAGATAGTTTGTGTGCGTACGTGAAAGTGGTGTAGAAAGAGGGGGTGTCCGGTGGAGACAAGGAGAGATATGCCCTTCGTTTCTCTTTCACGTGACTAATATTTTAGGAGAAAATATAAACATTCACAATGCAGAACAAATATTTTTGGATGCACCATGCAATTAACTTTCATGTATAACATTGTACTATTGTATATGCTTATTTTCTTAGTGGCCGGTTGTGTGTGTGGTGTGGTGGGCACATCATTTCTAGTTGTGGTGGGTCAACATGAGGACTCATGGGTCGGTTCCATCCTGCGCCACATAGGTTGGACCGAGACGCATTATACGAAGACCCATGTGGAGGACTCGGCGTACAACACGAAGCTACCAGAGTCGTGGAGGACTCTATCCCCGCTGGTGATAAGCCGACTATATATGATTTGTAACCCTAGGCCCCGAGTATATTATAGAAGCCTCGGGGCTAGTTCGTCAATAGTATACACACACGCACAATGCTTGGTATTCACGTGTACTTTGTACACGCCCCTATCACTAATATACAGTACCAGGAGTAGGCTTTTTCCTCAACTGCAAGGGTCCGAACTTGGGTAAAACTTTGCCTCGTATTACCATCCAGCCTAACAGTCAGGGATATCCTACCGAATGATCTGATGGAATAATATATGCCAACTACTAAGAGAGAGGTGTGTCTGGGGGGGCAATGTGCGCGAGAGAGACCTAAAGATAATGTGCGTGCGGGAGATACGTAGGCACATATATGTGCATATAGAGGGCTAGTAGAGACCGTGCATGTGTATATATGCACGTGAGAGAAATAGTGTTTTCCAACTAAGATTAGTTAAAAGAGTGGTACATAGTAGTCAGAAAGAGAGAGAGATACAGAGGGAGTGTGTGCGTGAGACACCCCAACACCCCGGGAGAGATTGTGAGCATGTGTGAAAGATAAATGCAGATGTATATAAAGTGTGTGCACTTGTGCGTTAGATAGAGAGATACATAGCACGTTTGTGAGAACGGGCCTAGGTATAGTGCATCTATGTGTAAAAGGCGGTTCTATGCATTAAATTAAAATATAATTGGTATTATTATTTTTGGATGAGATCATGAATTTTGCAATTTGCGTATGAATGAAAATCGGTCTATCAGACACCCATACTCTATTGAATTCTAACATGTTCATGTGTTTATTTCATATTATCGATCCATAGAGTGAGAGCGGTTTGAAATACAGGAAATGCATTGCTTTGGCAATTCATATATAAACATTAATTAGTGCACTCCATGTTGTTAGTGTGAAGCACTTTATACATTTGTCACTTACATGGATACTTCCAAATTGGTAGCTACGAAATAGAATACATGTTGAATTCAACACAAAGGGGGTTTCGAAGATTCGAATTCATAGGAAGTGCATTCATCTATTTGAACCCGAGATAATGGCATTTGTAAATCAGATCTAAAAGGGGGCATCAATCTTTGTTGTGCGTTTGAACATGTTATATATTCATACGCATGTCTAACTATTTTTTTGCAACCAAGGTGATTATATCTGGAACCATGCATGAACTGAGGTAAGTTGCATATTTTCTAATATATACTCGTGTACAATGTATATTCAAATGTACCCCCTCCATTCCAAAATAATCGTAGTTTTAGGATTTTCAAGAGTAAAGATTTGTGAAGTTTGACAAATCCTGAAAGTTCAATTCAAGAGAACTGAAAACGTTAATGCTTCTGCTCCCAAATATTGAAAGAAGCGCCAAATAAGCCTCTGGTCACCCGAAACCACACGAGACTAATGTTTGGTGGTAGGAAATTACTATCCTGACTCTGGCACGTGTAGCCTATCGGCCCGATGTCCACAGGTCTAAACCGGGGTAGGTTTGTAAATTCACCAAGACGGCAGTCTCAACCGCCTCCGAGAAGCATTCATACGCTGTGGGCGCCTATACACCCATGCGCTCAGCCGAAATCTATCCCACCCACCATTCGGGACACCTGAGATTACTATCCTACACCCAACCCGCAATATGTCCGAAATTTTAGATGGGGGCAATGTTTTTAACTTTCCCCAAATTTCATACAAGCGCGTCCCAAACCGAAACATTGTTCACCCTTAGTTCCCCCTCCCTCCATTTCCCCATTCATACTCCGTGGGCGCCAAAACACCCTCTCCACCAGGCGTGAAACCCCAGCCTCCTCCTTCCTCCACCCCATCGCGCCCAATCCACCTCCGCCCTCCTCCATCATGCCGGAGCCGATACCCCGACGTCGTCATCCAACGCAACCGCAACCGTAACACCCTCAAGGAGTTAGCAACTGAAGCCGAGGCAGAGCTGCCTCCACGACACTGACGTGCGCCGTATCAGAACCACTTCGACCACGCCGTCCTGCACCTCACCGCTGCCGCTCCACTGTCGCAACCGTCCACCACACCAGAGTTGTTCCCGCTACGCCGTTGTTCACCGCCTCGGATTTGGTTCCCCGCCGCCGACAGACGGCCACCGCAGCACACTCAACAACTTGGCCATGGGTTCGTCCAAGGCTCCACCATCCTCCACAACTTCTCGTTTCTTGTGAACCACAAGAAGATTGTTGGAAAAACAGAAGGAGGACACATCACTGCCAGTAGAAAGAGGTACTCCTCTTCCCTTATTCATGCAAATCTTACGTCTCTGCTCACACCATATTCATCCCACGAAAGAAACTAGTTGAGCGCTTCGTACTGCATCTTTTTCGTGATACTAAATGCACAAGGTTTCCTCCCATTTACTATTTCACCTCTGCTAGAGGTCAGTAGCCCGCCTGGATTTCAATTCAGGGTCAGTCGAATCACAATCAAAAGAAGCAGCACCCGCTTAGGCGCGCGGAGCACCTACTCTGCCTGTTCGCTAGGGAAGTGGCACATCGGTGTCTATCATAGGGGTGTGGGGTGCAGGAGCTGCTTGCGCCTGATCTGGAGGTCGGCGGGGCTTGAAGGGATGGACGGGGGAGGTGCCAGGAACGGCGGTGCGGTGAGGTCGAGGGGAAGGCGGAGGCAGGGGACTGGGCCGGTGGTGGCTAGCATTTCGAGGAAGGTCGTAACATTGACTGCCTGGAGGTAGATGAAGGCGATCTGCCTGTTCTTTGTACATCGAATGGTGCAGAAAAAATGGACTGGCCTATTTGTTTTCAGTCGACTGTTATTTTCATAGGACCACACCTTGTGGTGTGCTGGAGGAGCATCTGCATTTCCCAGCTATCCATGTGCTCATATTTCAAAATCCTAGAATCTAGTAATTTCGTGTGCCATGCATGTTGTAGATCTATCATATGTCTCCCGTCATTTATTTCTCACTGGCCTGCTATCTGCTACCTTTACACTGTACTACTTGTGCACACACTTCACCCATACTCACACTATTGTTTTTTATGCATGGGTATTTCAGACTCTACCGCAATGTTGATGAATACAAAAAAGAAAAGACAGAAGTCTCTCTAGTGTAATTCAAAGATAAGCACTAAGCGTCCCAGTGCTCTAAAGGGTGTAGTGCCAGTAGATGGAGACAGTAAATGTAGCTCTACAGTTGATGATCTCAATTGCCACACACAACCATCCCAGGTGCTTACTTTAACTCCGCCCTGTCAAATGTGGTTGCATGTTGCATATGGTGTCTAGCTTGTATTGCTTCCAATTTGGTTAAATTGCATCAGCTTACTTTACACATTATATCATTGATAATGACTTGCCTTCTTGTTTTTGATACATACTACATATGTCTATTAACCATGTTCGTACATCAAACTAATGCTCTTTTGTATCCCTCATCAATCACTTATGATGAGACAGTCACCCCAGTGGGTTACTATGAGACGCGCTACTCGTTTAAAGAGTGCAGTGTCATCCTCCCCACATGATTCTCAAGAAACAGCAAGGCTAAATGAAGATAGTCAACGTAGCTCTCTAGTTGATGACCGCAATTCCCCCACACCACCATCGCATGTGCTTGCTCTTACTTGGCAGTGTGATATGTGGTTGCATGTTGCATATGGTGTCTACCTTGTAATGCTTCTAATTAGGGTAAATTGCATCTGCTTAGTTAACACATTATACCTGTGAATATGACATGTGTTCCTGTTTTTGGTACATATTACGTCTTTCTATTAACCATGTTCTTAATCAAACTACTTTTCTTGTGTATCCCTCATCAATCACTTATGACGAGACACCTTCAAGTTGACAGTGTAATATTGGTTGCATGTTGCATATCATTTCAAACATGTATTGCCTCTAATTTGTTGAAGTGCCACTTATAATGAGACACATGTAACTTGGTAGAGTGATTTTGGTTGGATCTTTCATATGGTGTCTAGATTGCATTGCTTCCAATTTGTTGAAATGCCTTCTGCTTAGCATTTTTCGTACATATTCCATCCTCCTACAATGTGGTTGCCATACATAAAAGTTGTGTTCGTCAGTATCATGCATCAACGAATTTGGAAGTGCGAATTTCATTCCTTTTTCTTGTGTGTTTACTTGACAAGGCAAAATCTAAAAGGACGAAGGCACGAATGATGGTGGTCCTCTGGAGCAACCGAAACAGATGATCTCTGCAGGTTCTCCTGCTACTCCTACTGTAGTGCAAGTTCTAAATCTCATATCCCCTACTCCACAACCCCAGGTGCTTGCTCTAACATGGGAGTGTGATATCTGGTTGCATGTTGCATATGGTGCCTAGTTTGTATTGCTCCTAATTTGTTAAATTGCATCTCCTTAGCTTACACATTATACATGTGAATATGACACACCTAGAGAAAAATAGGCACATCTAGAATACCAAATGCACATCATTGGATACATAATGAGTTGTACTTTCAGATTGTACATGTTTGGTATTGTAGATGTAGACAATTTTCTCTATACACTTGGTCAAAGTTCACAAAGTTTGACTTTCAGAAAAATCTATAGGCACTACATTGTGGAACAGAGGGAGTATTGCTTCTAATTTGGTCAAATACATTTGTTAGTCCACCCTTTTAATTTGGCAGAGTGATATTGGTTTCATCTTTCATATGGTTTCTAGCTTGCATTTCTTCTAACTAGTTCAAACACATTGTGCTTAGTTTACACTTTATACATCATACATGTCAATATGTCATGCCATCCTATTTTTCATACATATCCCATCCTCCTATCATGCGTCTGTCTTACATGAAAGTAGTGCTCGTCAGTATCATGCATTAATGAGTTATAAAGAGCAAATTTTGTTCCTTTTTCTTGTGGGTTTGACTTGACAAGGCAAAATCAAAAAAGAGGAAGGAAAAGAGTAAGGAAGGCGATGATGGTGGTCCTCTGCAGCAACGTAAATGGAGCATCTGTACGGATTCTCCTTGTACTACTAGTGCATTACAAGTTCCAAGTCTCCGCTCCCCTACTCCACCATCCAAGGTGCTTGCTCTAACTCGGCAGTGTGATATTTGGTTGCATGTTGCATATGGTGTCTAGCTTGTATTGCTCCTAATTAGTGTAAACTGCATCTGCTTAGCTTACACATGATACGTGTGAATATGACACGCTTTCCTGTTTTTGGTACATACTATATCTGTCTATCACACCATGTTCTTACATGAAACTACTCTTCTTGTGTATCCTGCGTCAGTCACATATGATGGGACACCTTTAAGTTGGCGGTGTGATATTGGTTTGCGTCTTGAATATGATTTCTAGCATGTAGTGCTTCTAGTTTGATGAACTCCACCTATGACGAGATAGTTTTAACTTGGCAGAGTGATATTGATTGCACCTTCCATATGGTGTCTAGCTTGCAGTGCTTCTAATTTGTTGAAGTGCCTTCTGCTTAGTTACCACATCATAGGTGTGAATATGTCAAGCCGTCCAGTTTTTCATACATATTCCATCCTCGTATCATGACTTTGCCTTTCATCAGAGTAGTGTTCGTCAGTATCATGCATGAATGAGTTCTGAATAGCGAATTTTATTCCTTTTTCTTGTCGGTTTGACGTCACAATGCAAAATCAATAAAGCGGAAGGAAATTGGTAAGGCATTGGATGACGGTGGTCCTTCCAAGCAACTGAAACGGAGGGTCTCTACAGATTCTACTCCGCCATCCTCCCAACAAGATTCGCAAGACAACGCAAGGCTAGACAGTCAACGTAGCTGTGTAGATGATGAGCACATCTCCCCTACTCCACCATCACAGGTGCTTGCTCTAACTTGGCACTATTATATGTGGTTGCATGTTGCGTATGATGTCTAGCTTGTATTGCTTCTAACTTTGTTGAATTGCATCTGCTTACTTTACACATAATGCCTGTGAATATGACACATGTTCCTGTTTCTAGAACATACGTGTAGATGATGAGCACATCTCCCCTACTCCACCATCACAGGTGCTTGCTCTAACTTGGAACTGTTATATGTGGTTGCGTGTTCCATATGATTTCTAGTTTGTATTGCTTCTGATTTTCTTGAATTGCATCTGCGTAGCTTACAACTTATACCTGCAATGATCACTTACCCATAAGACACATTTAACTTGGGAGTGTGATGTAGGCTGCATCTTGCATTGTCTTCTAGCTTGTACTGCTTCTAATTTCTTGAAATGGCACTTACGACGAGACACTTTTTACCTGATAGTGATATTGGTTGCATGTTCATATGGTGCCTAGCTTTCATTTCTTCTAATTTTGTTGAAATGCCTTCTGCTTACTGTTTTTCATACATATTCCATCCTCCTATCGTACGTCTGAATATTCAATGCTGTTTTTTTGTATATATTCCATCCTCCTATCCTGCGCTTGCCTTACATCAAAGTAGTGTTCGTCTGTATCATGCATCAACCAGTTATGCAGAGCTAATTTTATTCATCTTCTTTTGGTTTTGACTTCATAAGGCAATATCAAAAAATAGGAAGGAAAGGAGTAAGTTAGGGGATGTTGGTGGTCCTCCGGACCGACGGAAACAAAGACTCTCTAGATTTGCCACTACTACTGCTAATGAAGTTGAAGTTCCAAGTCTACATGATGAGTTCATCTCCCATACTCCACCATCGCAGGTGCTTGCTCTAAGTTGACAGTGTGATAATTGGTTTCATGTTGCATATGTTGTCTAGCCTGTATTTCTTCTATTTTGATTAAATTGCACCTGCTGAGTTTATACGTTATACATGTGCATATGACATGCCTTTCTGTGTCTAGAATACACAACATCTATCAATCATACCATGTTCTTACATCAAAGGACTGTTGTTGTGTATCCCGCATCAGTCACTCATGATTGGATGCTTTTAACATGGCAGTTTGATAGTGGTTGCATCTTGCATTGATTTCTAAGTTGTAATGCTTCTAATTTTTTGAAATGGCACTTTTAACTAGGCAGAGTGATATTGGTTGCATCTTTCATATGATGTCTAGCTTGCATTACTTCTATTTTCTTGAAAATCCTTCTGCTTAGTTTACACATCGTAGCTGTGAATATGTCACACCGTCCTATTTTTATTACATATTCCAACCTCATATGGTTGTCTTACATCAAAGTATTGCTTGTATGTACCATGCATCAATGAGTTCTGAAGAGCGATTTTATTCTTTTGTGTTGTGGGTATGCCTTGATATGGCAAAGTCAAAAAAGAGCAAGGAAAAGAATATAGTAGGGAATGGTGTTACTCGTCGGGTGAAAGGGAAAAGGATCTGCCCTCGAGATTCTGCTAGTACTTATAGTGTAGTAGAAGGTCCAAGTCTACCGGCTAAATCTACAAACACAGTATCACCTGCTCCACTAGCTGCAGCATCCGCTTCAACTGTACCAGCATCTCAACGAGTTACTCGTTCATTTGCTCTGGAACTGGCCAATTCCCAAGCTGCATTCACACCTAACACTACTTCTGAAGCACTGCTCACACAAGAGGACTTGGCATGATCAGATGAACCTCATGAGCATCAACACCAAGACGGTACCTGACTGAGTCAAGTTGCAGTTGCATGCTCCTTTATATGTACTCTCGCAGTTTGATGTGAACTAACACTTTCCATATTCGTTGTTGAACTAGCACCACGAAGCAAGCGGAAACAGACATCGGGGATAATGCTTGACAGATTAACAAAATCTAAAGGAGGAAGAATGGAGATCCATTTTGAGGCAGGTTTAAAAGGCCGCGTGATGCTACAGAATCAGCCAAGTTAGTATCAGAGGCAGCCATTGCCGTTACGTGTCATGCATGTATCATCCCAACGTGGATCCAATACATGAATGAGAAAGAAAATATCCAGTTTAACACCTTCCTTAACCATTTATCCGTAATTAATGTTATTCATTGCAATTTATAATATTGTCTTGCTCTGTGCCATACTTTCTAGCTTCCTCCTAATAAGACTCACATTCTTTTTTCAACAAATAAGGTTCAGGTTGGATCCGAAAGATGATGCAACTAAACAAGCATGCACTCATGTTTTTCAGTCTGCTCTGCGACAGTATCGGTGCCACCTTAGAAAATCTCACTTTGAAGGCAAGGCTAACAATGAAATCGCCCAAACATCTCCAGTGGAATATATTACAGATGAAGACTGGACAACCCTTGTTAAACACTGGTCTGATCCAAAGTATCAGGTAGGGTATATGTATTTGATCAGACCACATATTGAACTTGTATTTATGTATGTGCCTTACAAGTGTATCTTCTTCTAGGCTAACTGTTTGAAGAACAAGACCAACCGTTCTAAAGTGAAATTCCAACAGATAACAGGATCTCGTAGCTATATTGCACACTGCGAGGCTCTTGTAAATAGCTGCTACTTCCTTCTTTTTTCTGTGCCATATTATCGTATCTATATTGACTTGTTCCAAATACAGAGGAAAACCCATGCGGACCAAAAAGAACCTGAACCGAATGCAGTGCAAATCTTCAAGGATTGCCACACCAGCAAGATGAAGGGCATGAGCACACCAGTTCAGGCCGCTGTTGTAAGTCCTTACTCCTCATGCCTTTGAACTGATTGGTACTATGATGTGTTCATTTAACAGCTTCGTTTGCAACCAATGTCAGTTACTCTGTTCACTTTATACACAGTTGTCTTAACGTATCATTTCACCTTACATGGTTTAAAAGAGATGAAGGATATTCTTTTGGTCTTGATCTGTAATCTAGTTGTGATGTTCACGTGCGCACACAATGATACAATAGCCTGTTTGTTTTATATTTCTTTGCCCATGATATGAATGATGTCTCTTTATCCTACTTTAAACCATGTCTCTTTATCCTTAGATGTCAACGAATGTGAGGAAATAGACAATACAGTAGGCATGCTGCATGGACATATGTTCCTAAAGTGCTTTTATTATGTAGTTGGCACTACAATACATGTTAATGTATTATAGTAGTTCACCAAAATAAGTTATGTATAAACGTGGAACCTACTTTGTTTGTTTTTCTCTCATTAGTAACTTATCTGGTACACTAATCTAAAAGTTCAAACTTTCAGCAAGCCATGGAACAAATGATTGAACAACCACAACCACCTGAAGATGGCGAGGCTACCACAGGCACAATGTCACCTCTTACTGCAGTGCATCAGTATCTCTCCACTAACAGTGCAAAAAGCACCTTCCTGCGTAATTCTGGGTTGGTTGTCAAGGTAACCTCGTCCAAATCGCCTACTGAACAAAATCTTCCGGCTAGACAGAGTGATATATCTGTGCTCCATACACAAGTCCAATCCCTAATGGAAGTTGTGTCGGAAACAAAAATAGTGGTTGACAAATGTCATGAAGATATGAATGTTTTTGAAACCAGACTATCAGACATTCGCTTCGTTGTTCAAGAGCAATGGCGGGAAAAGGGGAAGATTGTGCTGCTCCATCAGATTCTACAGCCTGAAACATAAGCACTCAGGTCAAATGATTTGTGCTTCTATCCATCTGATGGTGCTTTTATCTGCAAGGGTTGTAAACTTTATGCCAACATGCCTTTTGTTGTATGGTTGGAATTTATTTTGTTGTGATACAACATTTATGATGCTGCCAAAGGTTGCAGTAATTACGACGCTATTTTTGTAAAGTGTAGGTTTATCTTAGTAATGTATTCGGCCGAAAGCTTCGTAGGAGCCCAACATGCCAACATTCGTCGGGCCCATTCCAATTGGACTAAAAACGATTCTGGGCCGAAATTCACATGTAGCCCACTAAAAATATCTGGGCCTAAATCAGCATAAGCTTTCATATCTTTTTGGTAGACCAGTGCCCATAGTGGGCCTTTAACACGCCTAAATATAATTTGGTCCCTAAGTAATAATAGGCCGTTTACATGTGTAAATATCTTGAGCCCATAAAAAACATGGGCCTTTAGTAGGCCGAAAGTAAGATTGGGCCCTGATTGGGCCAAATAACCCACTGGTCTTAGCAGGCCGAAATGGTGGCCCATTTACAATGCGGATCATCCACAGGCCGAAATTCAGACGAGCCGTAAATGTGCCAACCTACTACATGGGCCTTTAATAGGCCGGAAGTTCGGTCGGGCTTGATTAGTGTCATTTTTATATGGGTCGTTAGTAGGCCCGATGTGGCGTTGGGCCACATCTGGCCCATGGATTTCGTCCGGTGTTAACAGGCTGAAAGTGGCCCAAATCTGTAGTGGGCCTCTAACAGGTCGAAAGTCAGACATGGCCGAATATGACCCATATCCTTCACGGTCATTTACGGGCCGAAAGTTTCAATGGCCTATAAATGGGCCCAAATGAAGCAGGACCTTTAACAGGCCGGAAACACACCGGGTCGTAATTCAGCCCAAATTCTTAGCGGACTGTTAATGGGCCAGAAGTGACCATGGGCCGCAATGATGACAAGTTTAGGACGGGCCGTTGACGGGCCGATTTAACACTATTCGTACGGTCCTTAACTGAGAATGTTGGGCCTTTAGCTGGATCGGCCCATTATGGTCTGCAAAATCTTGTGGGCCTTTAGCTGGGTCGGCCCATTATGGCCCGCTAAATCTTGTGGGCCTTTAGTTGGGCCGACCCATTTAATCTTTATGGGCCAGTCCATGTGTCAACGTATCATAGACGCATCTCGCCCATTGGATGAGTGACACCTATGCCAACGCGGAGCTGACATGTGGTTTCATCAGCCAATGAGAATTTTACACGTGGAAAATCGGCATTGGTCATTGCTGTTAGTGGGTTACCGGATCCAAAACCGGACCCGATAGCTTAACGGCGTCCCGTTACAGTGGATGCCACGTGTCAGTCACCCTTGACGAAAACACTTCTATGACGCACGATTTATCATCATGGAAGTGGACACTTCCGTGATGATAATTTAGGTAATGTCATGGAACACTTCTACGACAGCACAGGTATGACTATCTTGATTCTATCAAAAAATTGTCATGGATGTACATGCATGACAGAAAACATGCCCTACTATGACAAACACGTATCATCACGGAAGTGTCTTTTTTGTAGTGTCTCTAGCAATCTCCCCTCCATAACGTAACCCTCAGGTACCTTAGACATTCCAAATCTAGTAGGAGATCTAGGCATAATAGGTGAATTATAATTTTCATCAGTTTAAACATTCTCAAATTCACAGTTTGATCAAGCAAAGTACTAGCATCATCACAAGTTTCATTTATAATAGAAGTAGTATCATCAATTACTTGCAACATATTGAAATGGATAGGAGGTGGTGGTGTCGCAAGCCTACTTCAAACAAAAGGCAAATCAAGTGCGGAGCTAGATGACAATAACTTACCTCCCCTCGTCTTAGAGGGTATAATCTTAGTCCCAGAGTCTTCTAGATTCTTCGTAGTGATAACCAGATATTCAAATCCCAAGTGAACTTAATAAATACAGCTATGCTCCTTGACAACAGTGCCAGAAAAAGGTCTTGATAACCCACAAGTATAGGGGATCATGAAAATCTTCAAGGGTAGTATTTCACCCAATTTATTGATTCAACACAAGGGGAGCCAAAGAATATTTATAAGCCTTAGCTGCTGAGTTGTCAATTCAACCACACCTGGAAAGTTGTTTCTCTACAACAAAGTGTTTAGTAGCACAGGAGTTTGGTAGTTTTGATAGTAAAAGTAACAATGGCAATAGTAGCGGTGACAGTAACAAAAGCAGTTTTGTAGCGATTGTAGCAACAACAACAATAGTAGTAACTTAGCAAAGAACAATATGAGCAATGTGTAGGTATTGGATCAGCGATGGATATTTGCGTTGGATGACATTAACCATATAACAGTCACAACCTAGAGCGATACACACTAGCTCCAATTCATTAATTCAATGTAGGCATGTACTCCGTATATAGTCATACATGCTTATAATAAGAACTTGCATGATAACTTTTTCCCTACCCTCCTGTGGTAGCGGGGTCCATAAGGAAATCTAAGGGATATTAAGGCCTCCTTTTAATATAGAACCAGAATAAAGCATTAACACATAGTGAATACATGAACTCCTCGAATTACAGTCATCCCAAAGAGTATCCCAATTTTTTCACCTTGGGGTCTACAATTCAGAACAATAACAAGTGCATATAACTAGCATATAGTATCAAGAACTCAAATATATTCATGAAAACATAAAAGGGTTCATATCTGAAATCATGGCACTCAGGCCCTAGTGACAAGCATTAAAGCATAGCAAAGTCCTAGAAACATCAATCTCAGAATATAGTGGATACTAGGGATCAAGCCCTAACAAATTGATTCGATTACATGATAAATCTCGTCCAGCAAGACTACAGAGGGATTAATCACTCTCGGTGGTGAGCATCACGAATTGTTGATGAAGAAGGGTTGATGTTGACGACGGTGATGAACCCCCCTCTCCGGAGCCTCAAACGGACTCCATATCAGCCCTCACAATGAAGAACAGGAGGTCGCGGCAGATCTGTGTCGTGAAGTGCGATGAAACCTTCTCCCTATTTTTTTTCTTTGCGGGATGGTACTTATGGACTTGGAGGTAGGGCAAACAGAGCACCGAGGGGCCCACAAGATCAAGTGGCACGCCCTGGGGGGTGCCACCTGAGCTTGTGGCTCTGTGGTGGCACCCCGCTAGTGGATCTTTTCGTCAGTATTTTCTTATATTCCAAAAAAATCTCTTTAAATTTTTAGCCTAATCCGATAACTTCTATTTTTGCAAAAAAATAACACCATGGTAGTTCTGCTGAAAACAACATTAGTCTGGGTTAGTTTCATTCAAATTAGAGTCCAAAACAAGAGCAAAAGTGTTTGGAAATGTAGATGTGTTGAAAACGTATCAGTTAGTCCATAAAATAATATAAAATGGCATATAAAGCATACAAGAATGATAATATAATAGCATGAAACAATCAAAAAATATAGATACATTGGAGATGTATCAAAGTTACCCAGGTTCGGGCCTCTGAAGAGTAATACCCTACGTTCTGCTTTTTGTTGTTATTCATGGTGGGGGATTCCTCGTGCAAAGGAATAAAATGTTTAGAGAGATGGCTACCGAGAGTTGTTCTATGAGAGATTAGATGCGTCTAAGAACCCATATCCCCCCTCATATACATGGCGGGATCTAGGGTTTACACGACGAAGATGCAATCTATCTAGATGTCACCTCCTTCACTTGGAGTCCATGAAGATCCCATGAACGCCTGGGATCTGTTCTAGATCTCCTCCTTCTTCATCTTCTGGGTGGGCCTTAGGGGCCCATAACCAGGTAGGTTGTCGGGCTCTCCTTGGAGAAGCCACCCTCGGTGTGTGGTATTGACACATTACGCAAATCTAAAGTAAGGATTGAGTTGGCGGTGGAGGAAAGATTGGCAAATGGACATTGTTGGTCCCTTTCCCAACACTAGGGTGGGGATGCAAAACCGGTGACAAGTCTCATTGCCCCTCTTCCCATTACCACTCCTTCGCGTAAAAATCATGTCGAATTTGATTGGGACTATCAAAAGTCTCTTCCACGTCATCTCCGGAGTATTCAGTTATCCCTAATCCTAGATCTTTACTTGTAGTTCACTCTAGTCACTTGCCTTTGTGTTCATTATAAAGTGTTGTTTAGATCACCATAACAATTTTTAGCACACCTTTATATTTCACATAACCTAAATTTGTTAATTATTCGAGTTAATTTGTAGTTGTCTCTATTCATCCCTCCCCTAGGGCCATCTTGATCCATTCAACTGTTGTACTTCACAGTTATCATTTCTAACTTCACATTTGTTTCTCAATTTTCCACCATGACTTGGGTGAAAACTCACAAAAGACACATTCTCCACAAGCACAATTAACCTCCACAATTTCGAAGTTCCGCTTAAGCAAGTATCGTTGATTGCATTACGACTCGGAAGACACTCTTTTTGCATGATAATTTTTTATATTTTAAGTTGTTGTCATGTTTCCAATGAATTGTAACGGGAGCCCAAGAGAATGCAGTAGGACACCCCCTAATAAAAACTCTCACGATACCATCGTTTATGCGACCACTGCTAAAGCAATCTGAAGCGTCTAATGACAATCCACATGATCAGAAGGCATCGATCCACGGGGTCAAGATGGCATGCTCTTTCAGGTGCTATTCACGTGGACCACAACAGTTGCAAGAGGGCACAAATAGAGGCATGATACTTGCATTCCCACATGATGCAATCTTAATGGGCGGGACATCATGGCCAAGGACACATACAGCTGGTCTTTCGAGAGAGAAAGTGCACTTGAACGATGATTAGTGATTCCCTCACGCATTGGTTCCTGAGTTACCCCCGAAGAGAAGTTCAGATTAATGAAGACGAGTTGAAATTACAGTTATCCACATTAACGACTAGGTTATAGGGAACCTACCAGTTAATTGCTTAGTGATAAGTGATTCATACAATTATGAGACTAAACTGGAATGTCATATAAAGAAGATGAAAAGATAAGATACAATAAATACTTCTTCGCTAGTTAAATATAAGATACACAACTATATTTGACTTAAATCAACTACCTAACAAGGAATAGACAGTAGTGGTGCATGTAGACTCACGTTCAACTTAGTTTTAGTAGTGCATGCATGACTTGTCGGATGTACATGGGCGGAGCCAGAATTTAGACTTGGGGGGAGACGTGGTTGAGGCCATTTTGTGGTGTTCACAAACTACCCAATAGTTCCATACCTAAGACTTGTCAAGACAACTCACACACACACATTTTTTTCAACTGGAGCGTATCTAGCTGTAGCTAATATTGATCAATAATGCCACACACGTGCCAATAGATGAAGTTGATAATCAAACTACTAATTTAAAATATGACATGAATTAAATGCCTTAGTACAAAACATTATCATATAGAAATTTAAGTTATACGAACAAAACAATCATTGTATAACTAAATTGTTGTTTTAGTGCTTTTAACTTGCATCTATACATGTTTAAACAACACATCATCGTTGTAGGAAATTTTGTTGTTGTATTTGAAAGAAAACGATCCATGTTTATAGAATATATACCTAGACGATCAAATCCACCCCTTTTCATCCCCTTTACCGTAGGTCAAAGCAGACCAGTTGGTCATCGTTCGCATGCGCGCAACAACCATCCATGCTTACTAATATCTCTCAAGGAGACATTGACCGATTGACTTTCGCATGATTGTGAGTGCCTATGCCCTAACGTGGCAACAAATCACAAATCACAAATCACACCAAAATAATAATAAAATGATGTATAAGTTCGACATGATGCAAGACAAGAAATTGAGAATCGAGAGAGATTAGTAGACAATGTTGATGTGTTGACCTTGGCTAGTTCATTGGCATCCTAAAGAATTGTTCAATGAATCTGCGCCATCGTCAAAATCTGATCTTGACCAAGAAGAGCAGAGACACACATGCGGAGGGTGCACAATGGCAACATCACAATGTTAACCCACACATGTGCTAATCACAGAAGAATTGCCCAATGCCCGGGAGGCTCGAAAACAACTCACAAGCGAGCCTCCACATGGGCCTTTTAAATTTTCCTTTTTTCACATTAAGGTGGTTGGGGGGACAAGTTCTTCTGTATATGCATATGTATAGCTAAGTAATGAGTACATATGTAATGATCACTCGATCGTTAGGGAGGTCCCTGCTCGCCCCCCTTGCCTCTGCCACTACGGGTGGAGGTCATCTCTCCTAGATAGTATTAGATGGGATGTCTTGTCATGCATTCTAGTCATCCTCTTTCACATCTCATTCTATCATCGTTGTTCCACCTCTTTCACCCGTCTACCAATACATTACCGCTACATTGCCTCCATCCGATCTCCCCTTTTATTGCTCCAACGTTGGCACAACTATCAAAGTCGATCAAAGATCCATCGTTATCGATTCTCCCATGGTTATTTTCCACCATTGTCTGTCTTACTGAAGGAAATATGCCCTAGAGGCAATAATAAAGTTATTATTTATTTCCTTATTTCATGATAAATGTTTATTATTCATGCTAGAATTGTATTAACCGGAAACATAATACATGCGTGAAGACATAGACAAACATAGTGTCACTAGTGTGCCTCTACTTGACTAGCTCATTGATCAAAGATGGTTAAGTTTCCTAACCATAGACATGAGTTGTCATTTGATTAATGGGATTGACTTGACCCATTCTGTTAGCTTAGCACTTGAACGTTTTTGTTTACTGATATTGCTTTCTTCATGACTTATACATGTTCTTATGACTATGAGATTATGCAACTCCCGAATACCAGAGGAACACTTTGTGTGCTACCAAACATCACAACGTAACTGGGTGATTATAAAGGTGCTCTACAAGTGTCTCCGATGGTACTTGTTGATTTGGCATAGATCAAGATTAGGATTTGTCACTCCGGTTGTCGGAGAGGTATCTCTGGGCCCTCTCGGTAATACACATCACTATAAGCCTTGCAAGCAATACAACTAATGAGTTAGTTGCGGGATAGTGTATTACGGAATGAGTAAAGAGACTTGCCGGTAACGAGATTGCACTAGGTATTGGGATACCGATGATCGAATCTCGGGCAAGTAACATACCGATGACAAAGAGAACAATGTATAGTGTTATGCGGTTTGACTGATAAAGATCTTCATAGAATATGTAGGAACCAATATAAGCATCTAGGTTCCGCTATTGGTTATTGACCGGAGACATGTCTCGGTCATGTCTACATAGTTCTCGAACCCGTAGGGTCCACACGCTTAAAGTTCTGTGACGATCGGTTTTATGAGTTTATATGTTTTGATGTACCAAAGGTAGTTCAGAGTCCCGGATATGATCACGGACATAACAAGGAGTCTCGAAATGGTCGAGACATGAAGATTGATATATTGGAAGCCTACATTTGGACATCAGAAGAGTTCCGAGTGAAATCGGGATTTTACCGGAGTACCAGAGCGGTTACCGGACCCCCCCCCCCGAGGGGGGGGGCTAATGGGCCTTGTTGGGCCATAAGGGAAAGGGAGAGGGGCTGGCCTAGGGCAGGCAGCGTGCCCCCTCCCTTTGGTCTGAATTGGACTAGGAGAGGGGGGCGGCGCCCCCCTTTCCTTCTCTTTCTTCCCCTTCCTTACCCCTCCTAGTAGGAGTAGGAAAGGGAGGAATCCTACTCCTACTAGGAGGAGGATTCGTCCTCCTGGCGCACCAACAAGGGTCGGCCGGCCTCCCCCTTTCTCCTTTATATACAGGGGCAGGGGGGCACCTCTAGACACACAAGTTGGTCACAAAGATCTCTCCCAGCCGTGTGCGGTACCCCCTCCACCATAATCCACCTCGGTCATACTGTAGTGGTGTTTAGGCGAAGCCCTGCTGCGGTAGCTTCATCAACATCGTCACCACGCCGTCGTGCTGACGAAACTCTTCCCTGAGCTCTACTGGATCGTGAGTTCGCGGGACGTCACCGAGGTGAACGTGTGCTGAATGCGGAGGCGCCGTACGTTCGGTACTGAGGATTGGTCGATCGTGAAGACGCACGACTACACCAACCGCGTTGTCATAATGCTTCCGCCTAACGGTCTACGAGGGTACATGGACGATACTCTCCCCTCTCGTTGCTATGCATCACCATGATCCTGCATGTGCGTAGGATTTTTTTTGAAATTACTATGTTTCCCAACAGTGGTATCAGATCTAGGTTTTATGTGTAGATGGTATATGCACGAGTAGAACACAAGTGAGTTGTGGGCGATACAAGTCATACTGCTTACCAGCATGTCATACTTTGGTTCGGCGGTATTGTTGGATGAAGCGGCCCAGACCGACATTACGCGTATGCTTACGCGAGACTGGTTCTACCGACGTGCTTTGCACATAGGTGGTTGGCGGGTGTCAGTTTCTCCAACTTTAGTTGAACCGAGTGTGGCTACGCCCAGTCCTTGAGAAGGTTAATACAACACTAACTTGACGAACTATCATTGTGGTTTTGATGCGTAGGTAAGAACGGTTCTTGCTCAGCCCGTAGCAGCCACGTAAAACTTGCAACAACAAAGTAGAGGACGTCTAACTTGTTTTTGCAGGGCATGTTGTGATGTGATATGGTCAAGACATGATGCTATATTTATTGTATGAGATGATCATGGTTTTAACGGAGTTATCGGCAACTGGCAGGAGCCATATGGTTGTCGCTTTATTGTATGTAATGCAATCACCCTGTAATTGCTTTACTTTATCACTAAATGGTAGCGATAGTTCTAGAAGCAATAATTGGCGAGACGACAATGATGCTACGATGGAGATCAAGGTGTCGCGACGGTGACGATGGTGATCATAATGGTGCTTCGGAGATGGAGATCACAAGCACAAGATGATGATGGCCATATCATATCACTTATATTGATTTCATGTGATGTTTATCCTTTATACATCTTATTCTGCTTTGTTTGACCGTAGCATTATAAGATGATCTCTCACTAAATTTCAATATAAAAGTGTTCTCCCTGAGTATGCACCGTTACCAAAGTTCGTCGTGCCGAGACACCACGTGATGATCGGGTGTGATAAGCTCTACATCCAGCTACAACAGGTGCAAGCCAGTTTTGCACACTCAGAATACTCGGGTTAAACTTGACGACCTAGCATATGCAGATATGGCCTCGGAACACTGAGACCGAAAGGTCGAGCGTGAATCATATAGTATATATGATCAACATAGTGATGTTCACCATTGAAAACTACTCCATTTCACGTGATGATCGGTTATGGTTTAGTTGATATGGATCACGTGATCACTTAGATGATTAGAGGGATGTCTATCTAAGTGGGAGTTCTTAAGTAATATGATTAATTGAACTTAAATTTATCATGAACTTAGTACCTGATAGTATTTTGCTTATCTATGTTGTTGTAGATAGATGGCCCGTGCTGTTGTTCCGTTGAATTTTAATGCGTTCCTTGAGAAAGCAAAGTTGAAAGATGATGGTAGCAATTACACGGACTAGGTCCGTAACTTGAGGATTATCCTCATTGCTGCACAGAAGAATTACGTCCTGGAAGCACCGCTAGGTGCCAGGCCTGCTGCAGATGTAGCTGATGATGTTAAGAACATCTGGCAGAGTAAAGCTGATGACTACTCGATACTTCAGTGTGCCATGCTTTACGGCTTAGAACCGGGATTTCAATGATGTTTTGAACATCATGGAGCATATGAGATGTTCCGGGAGTTGAAGTTAACATTTCAAGCAAATGCCTGGATTGAGAGATATGAAGTCTCCAATAAGATCTATAGCTGCAAGATGGAGGAGAATAGTTCTGTCAGTGAGCATATACTCAAATTGTCTGGGTATCATAATCACTTGACTCAACTGGGAGTTAATCTTCATGTTGATAGTGTCATTGACAGAGTTCTTCAATCACTACCACCAAGCTAAAAAAGCTTCGTGATGAACTATAATATGCAAGGGATGAATAAGACAATTCCCGAGCTCTTCGCGATGCTAAAGGCTGCGGAGGTAGAAATCAAAAAGGAGCATCAAGTGTTGATGGTTAAACAAAACCACCAGTTTCAAGAAAAAGGGTAAAGGGAAGAAGAAGGGGAACTTCAAGAAGAACAGCAAGCAAGTTGCTGCTCAATAGAAGAAACCCAAGTTTGGACCTAAGCCTGAGACTGAGTGCTTCTACTGCAAACAGACTGGTCACTGGAAGCGGAACTGCCCCAAGTATTTGGCAGATAAGAAGCATGGCAAGGTGAACAAAGGTATATGTGATATATATGTTATTGATATGTACCTTACCAGAGCTCGCAGTAGCACCTGGGTATTTGATACTGGTTCTGTTGCTAATATTTGCAACTCGAAACAGGGACTACAGATTAAGCGAAGACTGGCTAAGGACGAGGTGACGATGCACGTGGGAAATGGTTCCAAAGTCGATGTAATCGCCGTCGGCACGCTACCACTACATCTACCTTCGGGATTAGTTTTAGACCTAAATAATTTTTATTTGGTGCCAGCGTTGAGCATGAACATTATATCTGGATCTTGTTTAATGTGAGACGGTTATTCATTTAAATCCGAGAATAATGGTTGTTCTATTTATATGAGTAATATCTTTTATGGTCATGCACCCTTAAAGAGTGGTCTATTTCCGATGAATCTCGATAGTAGTGATACACATATTCATAATATTGAAGCCAAAAGATGCAGAGTTGATAATGATAGTGCAACTTATTTGTGGCACTGCCGTTTAGGTCATATTGGTGTAAAGCGCATGAAGAAACTCCATACTAATAGACTTTTGGAATCACTTGATTATGAATCACTTGGTACTTGCGAACCATGCCTTATGGGCAAGATGACTAAAACGCCGTTCTCCGGAACTATGGAGCGAGCAACAGATTTGTTGGAAATCATACATACTCATGTATGTGGTCTGATGAATATTGAGGCTCGCGGCGAGTATCGTTATTTTCTCACCTTCACAGATGATTTAAGCAGATATGGGTGTATCTACTTAATGAAACATAAGTCTGAAACATTTGAAAAGTTCAAAGAATTTCAGAGTGAAGTGGAAAATCATCGTAACAAGAAAATAAAGTTTCTACGATCTGATCATGGAGGAGAATATTTGAGTTACGAGTTTGGCCTACATTTGAAACAATGTGGAATAGTTTTGCAACTCACGCCCCCCGGAACACCACAGCGTAATGGTATGTCCGAACTCGTAATCGTACTTTACTAGATATGGTGCGATCTATGATGTCTCTTACTGATTTACCGCTATCGTTTTGGGGTTATGCTATAGAGACAGCTGCATTCACGTTAAATAGGGCACCATCAAAATCCGTTGAGACGACGCCTTATGAACTATGGTTTGGCAAGAAACCAAACTTGTCGTTTCTTAAAGTTTGGGGCTACGATGCTTATGTGAAAAAGCGTCAACCTGATAAGCTTGAACCCAAATCGGAGAAATGTGTCTTCATAGGATACCCAAAGGAAACTATTGGGTATACCTTCTATCAAAGATCCGAAGGCAAGACATTCATTGCTAAGAATGGATCCTTTCTAGAGAAGGAGTTTCTCTCGAAAGAAGTGAGTGGGAGGAAAGTAGAACTTGATGAGGTAACATTACCTGCTCCCTTGTTGGAAAGTAGTTCGTCACAGAAACCTGTTCCTCTGACACATACACCAATTAGTGAGGAAGCTAATGAGATGATCATGAAACTTCAGATCAAGTTACTACTGAACCTCGTAGGTCAACCAGAGCAAGATCCGCACCAGAGTGGTACGGTAATCATGTTCTGGAGGTCATGTTACTTGACCATGACGAACCTACGAACTATGAGGAAGCGATGATGAGCCCAGATTCCACAAAATGGCTTGAGGCCATGAAATCTGATATGGGATCCATGTATGAGAACCAAGTGTGGACTTTGGTTGACTTGCCCGATGATCGGCAGGCCATTGAAAATAAATGGATCTTCAAGAAGAAGACAGATGCTGACGATAACGTTACTATCTACAAAGCTCGACTTGTTGCGAAAGGTTTTCGACAAGTTCAAGGAGTTGACTACGATGAGACCTTCTCACCCGTAGCGATGCTTAAGTCTGTCCGAATCATGTTAGCAATTGCCGCATATTATGATTATGAAATTTGGCAGATGGATGTCAAATCTGCATTCCTGAATGGATTTCTGGAAGAAGAGTTGTATATGATGCAGCCGGAAGGTTTTGTCGATCCAAAGGGACCTAACAAAGTGTGCAAGCTCCAACGATCCATTTATGGACTGGTGCAAGCCTCTCGGAGTTGGAATAAACGCTTTGATAGTGTGATCAAAGCATTTGGTTTTGTACAGACTTTTGGAGAAGCCTGTATTTACAAGAAAGTGAGTGGGAGCTCTGTAGCATTTCTGATATTATATGTGGATGACATATTGTTGATTGGAAATGATATAGAATTTCTGGATGGCATAAAAGGATACTTGAATAAGAGTTTTCAATGAAAGGCCTCGGTGAAGCTGCTTATATATTGGGCATCAAGATCTATAGAGATAGATCAAGACGCTTAATTGGAATTTCACAAAGCACATACCTTGATAAGTTTTGAAGAAGTTCAAAATGGATCAAGCTAAGAAAGGGTTCTTGCCTGTATTACAAGGTGTGAAGTTGAGTAAGACTCAATGCCCGACCACTGCAGAAGATAGAGAGAAAATGAAAAGTGTTCCCTATGCTTCAGCCATAGGCTCTATCATGTATGCAATGTTGTGTACTAGACCTGATGTGTGCCTTGCCATTAGTCTAGCAGGGAGGTACCAAAGTAATCCAGGAGTGGATCACTGGACAGCGGTCAAGAACAACCTGAAGTACCTGAAATGGACCAAGGATATGTTTCTCGTTTATGGAGGTGACAAAGAGCTCATTGTAAATGGTTACGTTGATGCAAGCTTTGACGCTGATCCAGACGATTCTAGATCGCAAACTGGATACGTGTTTATATTAAACGGTGGAGCTGTCAGTTGGAGCAGTTCTAAACAGATCGTCGTGGCAGGATCTACATATGAAGCGGAGTACATTACGGCTTCGGAAGTAGCGAATGAAGGAGTCTGGATGAAGGAGTTCATATCCGATCTAGTTGTCATACCTAGTGCATCGGGTCCAATGAAAATCTTTTGTGACAATACTGGTGCAATTGCCTTGGCAAAGGAATCCAGATTTCACAAGAGAACCAAGCACATCAAGAGATGCTTCAACTCCATCCGGGATCAAGTCCAGGTGGGAGACATAGAGATTTGCAAGATACATACGGATCTAAATGTTGCAGACCCGTTGACTAAGCCTCTTCCACGAGCAAAACATGATCAACACCAAGGCTCCATGGGTGTTAGAATCATTACTGTGTAATCTAGATTATTGACTCTAGTGCAAGTTGGAGACTGAAGGAAATATGCCCTAGAGGCAATAATAAAGTTATTATTTATTTCCTTATTTCATGATAAATGTTTATTATTCATGCTAGAATTGTATTAACCGGAAACATAATACATGTGTGAATACATAGACAAACATAGTGTCACTAGTGTGCCTCTAATTGACTAGCTCATTGATCAAAGATGGTTAAGTTTCCTAACCATAGACATGAGTTGTCATTTGATCAATGGGATCACATCATTAGGAGAATGATTTGATTGACTTGACAATTCCGTTAGCTTAGCACTTGATCGTTTTTGTTTACTGCTATTGCTTTCTTCATGACTTATACATGTTCTTATGACTATGAGATTTGCTACCTCTTTATCACTTCATTTTTTTTCCCCGAAGAGGAAGGGATGATGCAGCAAAGTAGCGTAAGTATTTCCCTCAGTTTTTGAGAACCAAGGTATCAATCCAGTAGGAGGCTACGCATGAGTCCCTTGTACCTGCACAAAACAAATAAATCCTCACAACCAGCGCGATAAGGGGTTGTCAATCCCTACACGGCCTCTTACGAGAGTGAGATCTGATAGATATGATAAGATAATATTTTTGGTATTTTTATGATAAAGATGCAAAGTAAAATAAAAGCAAAGTAAAAAGCAAAGGAAATAACTAAGTATTGGAAGATTAATATGATGAAGATAGACCCGGGGTCCATAGGTTTCACTAGTGGCTTCTCTCAAGAGCATAAGTATTCTACGGTGGGTGAACGAATTGCTGTTGAGCAATTGACAGAATTGAGCATAGTTATGAGAATATCTAGGCATGATCATGTATATAGGCATCACGTCCGAGACAAGTAGACCGACTCCTGCCTGCATCTACTACTATTAATCCACTCATCGACCGCTATCTAGCATGCATCTAGAGTATTAAGTTAATGAAAACGGAGTAATGCCTTAAGCAAGATGACATGATGTAGAGGGATAAACTCATGCAATATGATGAAAACCCCATCTTGTTATCCTCGATGGCAACAATACAATACATGCCTTGCTGCCCCTACTATCACTGGGAAAGGACACCGCAAGATTGAACCCAAAGCTAAGCACTTCTCCCATTGCAAGAAAGATCAATCTAGTAGGCCAAACCAAACTGATAATTCGAAGAGACTTGCAAAGATAACCAAACATGCATAAAAGAATTCAGAGAAGATTCAAATATTGTTCATAGTTAGACTTGATCATAAACCCACAATTCATCGATCTCAACAAACACACCGCAAAAAGAAGATTACATCGAATAGATCTCCACAAGAGAGGGGGAGAACATTGTATTGAGATCCAAAAAGAGAGAAGAAGCCATCTAGCTAATAACTATGGACCCGTAGGTCTGAGGTGAACTACTCACACTTCATCGGAGGGGCTATGGTGATGATGTAGAAGCCCTCCGTGATGGATACTCCCTCCGGCGGAGCTCCGGAATAGGCCCTAAGATGGGATCTCGTGGATACAGAAAGTTACAGTGGTGGAATTAGGGTTTTGGCTCCATATCTGATTGTTTGGGGGTACGTAGGTATATATAGGAGGAAGGAGTACGTCGATGGAGCAACAGGGGGCCCACGAGGGTGGAGGGCGCGCCTGGGGGGTAGGCGTGCCCCCTACCTCGTGGCCTCCTCCTTTGTGTCTTGACGTAGGGTCCAAGTCTCCTGGATCATGTTCGGTGAGAAAATCACGTTCCCGAAGGTTTCATTCCGTTTGGAATCTGTTTGATATTCCTTTTCTTCGAAACCCTAAAATAGGCAAAAAAACAATTCTTGGTTGGGCCTCCGGTTAATAGGTTAGTCCCAAAAATAATATAAAATTGGATAATAAAGCCCAATAATGTCCAAAACGGTAGATAATATAGCATGGAGCAATCAAAAATTATAGATACGTTGGAGACGTATCAAGATTATGCAACTCCCGAATACCAGAGTGTTGGGGAACGTAGCAATAATTCAAAAAAAATCCTACGTGTCACCAAGATCAATCTAGGAGATGCTAGGAACGAGAGAGAGGGAGTGCATCTTCATACCCTTGAAGATCGCTAAGTGGAAGCGTTGCGAGAACGCGGTTGGTGGAGTCGTACATGCAGCGATTCAGATCGCGGTCGATTCCGATCTAAGCTTTGAACAATGGTGCCTCCGCGTTCAACACACGTACAGCCCGGGGACATCTCCTCCTTCTTGATCTAGCAAGGGGAGAGGAGAATTTGAGTAAGAACTCCGACAGCACGATGGCGTGGTGGTGATGGAGCTCGTGGTTCTCCGGCAGGGCTTCGCCAAGCGCTACAGAGGAGGAGGAAGTGTAGGAGAGGGGAGGGGCAGCGCTAGGGGAAGGGTGCGGCTGCCCTCTCTCTCCCTCACTGTATATAGGGGGAAGGGGGAGGAGGAGGCGCCTTAGGGTTCCCTAGGGGAGGGGCGGCGGCCACATGGGAAACCCTAGATGGGTTTGGGCCCACCCACCCCTAGGAAACTTGCCCCCCAAGCCGGGAGGGGTGGCTGCCCTAGGGGAGGCGCCCCCACCTCTCCAGGTTATGTGAGATGGGGTGGGAGGGCGCTCAGCCCCTTAGTGGGCTGATGTGTTGTAGCGACCAGACCTCAAAAGGTCCAATCTCTGTGCTCAGGTGTCATCCCTGGATCAGTAATGCTGACACCACACAGTACTTGAAGGATTTATAACAGAGTAGCAATCACACACTTATTACATCGAGTGTCTCAAAAGAGAACTTATTACAATAAATATAGCTTAAGGCCATCTAATAACGATAACAGTGGAAGGCTTGGAAGATAAGTGAGTCCATCAACTCCAACGGCATCACTGAGTATAGGACCACGACCTAAAAGGCACCTTACTCGTCGTCTGAAAAGTCTGCACATGAACGTTGCAGCCCGAAATGGGTCAGCACATGGAATATGTTGGCAATGTAACACATAGAGAATGATGGAGGAATAAAACTATACTACATGCATATTTGGCTGGTGAAAAGCTCTATGGTTATAGTTTTGCGTAAAGCCAAATTTTCCCTACTGCAAAGAGATAAATTTTATTTAACTATCATGGTAGTTGTTAAACATTGAGAATGGTTGACAGCATTCTCAATCCCAATTAAGCATCATCATTAAAAACCCAACAAAATTAATTAGAGTAACATGATGAGATTTACATGATAATCCAGGTACTAGATACTCAAGATGTCCATAACCAGGGACACGGCTAATCATGATTAGTTTATACACTCTGCAGAGGTTTGCGCACTTTTCCCCCACAAGACTCGATCTCCACCGTTGGATTTCTCGCACTACAGGGTGTTTGAGAAACAGACGACCGAGACATAGTCTTTCAGAAGCGCTAGCACCTTACGATCGGGTAGACCGTACCACCTACATCCCCTACATCTGCTAGTCTACCACTGTAAGAGTTCGCATGACTTAGTCAACTATGCTAGAGCCCATAATAGCTTGTAGCTGCACACGGATGTTTCCAGTATGAATAATCTCATGATCCCTTTGAGCCTGTGTAACATCCCAAATTTTCAATTTGGAATGTTATACATTAGATCATCATGCATATCTTATTTTCTTGCATTTTGGTCGATCCTAGAAATTTCACGCAACTCAAGGACCTTCGGAGAGAGTTGGAGATTTCGTTATTTTCATATTTGAGAGTTTTCTCGATTTTGAAAAGAGGATCATTTGATTTATTTATTTCATCTTCAATTATTTTTCCGATATCAAAATATGAGATAGGGAATAATATGACTTTCCCAAAATATAGGAAAAATGAAGATTTAATAAATAGATCAAATTTCGTTTTCCGGTGTTTGTTTGTTTTTCTTTGGATAGGGAAAAATGTGTGTTTTCGAAAATTGCATTCTAGGTCCGGAGTAAAGTTCATTTTGTTCGACTCATTTTTAGGAGTCGGGGAAAATTTACTTTAGAATTTTTGGAGTTCGTTTAGATTTTCTTTTCTTTTGTTTTCTGCGCGCGAAACAGTTTAAAAAAAGTAAGCCAGGCCAGCCGGGCCAAAGGCCCAGCCAGCCGGCCGCCCTCCCCAGTTGCGCGCGTGCGCAGGCGCCAGGCGCCAGTGCGCCAGGCCGCCGCCTCGCCTCTAGCCGAGTCCCGCTTGGACTCTAGGCCGTAGCCCCTCCCCTTTCCTTTGTTTTGTTTTTCTTTCCTAGTCTATTTCTTGTCCCCTACCCCAAGTAAACCCCCCCTCACCTATATAAATACCCCCACACCCCCCCCTCCAACACATCAAATCAAACCCAAACCCCCTCTCCTCCCCAAGCCGCGCCCCACCCCGCGCCCCTCACCCGCCGCCGCCGCCCCTATAGCGCCGCCGCCGCCGCCCTAGCACGCCGCCGTCGCCACCGTTCGCCCCGCCTCGCCGGAGGTAGCCCCGCGCCTCTCTTTTTCTTCCCCGCGGTTCGGTTCTTTTAAAAGAAACCATTCCGGTTTTCTTTTCCGGTTTTTCTCTCCGATTCTTCGTTTCGGTTTCTTTTTCGAAACCCTAGATCGGTTTTCCATTTTCTTTTTCGGTTTCTTTTCCGAAAACCCTAGCTCAGTTTTCGTTCTTCTTTCGGACCGTTCGTCTCAACGAACATGATCATTGATTATTCCCGGTTAACGACGCCCGTTTGTTTAACCGTTCGTCTCTTTCTTTTCGTCGGATTTATTCCGCGATCGCGATCTCAGATCCGATCTTCGTTCTAGTTTATCTTCTCGCCTGTTTATCGGAATCAGGTGATTCAAGCGCCTGGAGTTTCGTCTCGAAACCGCCGTTCCGTCTAAACAACTTGAACAAGTTTTTGCTATGGTAAAATTTGACCTAGTTTCAACTTGCTAGAACTGAGTTGTTTTCTTCCGCCGTTTGTTTTCCGTCGTTTGTTCGGTTCGTTCTTTCTTTGCAACCGGAGTACTTAAGTTGAACTTTCTGGTTCGTCCTCTCATTCGAGTTTTACTTGTGCTTTAGATGAGTACTTATTGTGTGCTTACTATTGTTTGCTTATGATAGATTGACCGGAGTGTGACGAGTAGATCTATCAAGAGTTTTAAGTACGAATCATCTTCATCTACCTTGCAGGCAAGTAACACTTTGATCATACCTTTTCTACAACCCAGTTTTATTGCATTAGATCAATCCTCACACATTGCATGATTAGGATCTAATTAAACTGTGGGATGGGAAGTAGATGAGGTAGTACCTATTACCTGTTTATTATCAAACCTTTGGGAGATACTTCTACGTTTGCTTATTTTGCCATGCTATGCTAGTAGACATGGATTGGGTGAGTGATATCCATGACAGATGTGAGATTGTTAATTAATGGTTTATCTAAGGTGGCAACCTAACACACATCTGGGTGGATTGAGGCACCTGATGTCTATCAGGACTTGCCTGTTTTATTTTGGACCGCCACCCAGG
Source organism: Triticum aestivum (assembly GCF_018294505.1). NCBI lineage: Eukaryota > Viridiplantae > Streptophyta > Magnoliopsida > Poales > Poaceae > Triticum > Triticum aestivum. The sequence continues at coordinate 239,622,042 of NC_057800.1, forward strand.
CTCAAAGGGATCATGAGATTATTCATACTAGAAACTTCCATGTGCAGCCACAAGCCATTATGGGCTCTGGCATAGTTGATTAAGTCGTGCAAACTCTTACGGGTAGACTAGCAGATGTAGGGGAAAGTAGGTGTACCGGTCTACCCACATGTAAGGTGCTAGCGCTTCTGAAAGACTGTGTCTCGGTCATCCGTCTTCTCAAACACCCTTTAATGCGAGAAACCAAACGGAGGCGATCAAGTCTTGTGGGGAAAAGTGCGCAAACCTCTGCAAAGTGTATAAACTAATCATGATTAGCCGTGTCCCCGGTTATGGACATCTTGAGTATCTAGTTCTTGGATTATCCTGTTGATCTCATCATGTTACTTCTAATTAATGTTGTTTGGTTTTAATTGTTCACTTAATTGGGATCGGAATGCTGTCAACCATTCTCGATGTTCAACAACCACATGATAGTTAAATAAATTTATTCCTTTGCAGCAGGGAAAAATTGGCTTTACGCAAAACCTTATAACCATAGAGCTTTTCCACCAGCCAAATATGCATGTAGTGATAGTCATTATTCATTATTCTCTATGGTGTGAATTTGCCAGTACATTCAATGTACTAACCCGTTTCAGGCTGCAACGTCTCATGTTGCAGGATTATCTTACGACGAGTAAGTGATACGTTAGGGTTACGATTTCTACACTCAACTTTGCCGTTGGTGTTGATGGGAATCCACAACCTTGTTGCTTCCGCTATATGGATTGAGGTAATAGTATTTACGTTACTTTATACATGTGATTTACCTCTGTTATAAATCCTTCGAGTACTGTGTGTGTCAGCATACCGATCCAGGGATGACACTTAAGCACAGAGACTTGATCCATTCGGGTCGGGTCGCTACAAGATGGTATCAGAGCACATGTTGACTGTAGGATGTGACCCTAGAAACTGGCAAGCCCATAGCAAAGATTTTTCTCTACAACTTTCCCTTTCAAAAAGATCTTTTACCTCTCGTCTCTTCTGAGCTTATTCAAAAATTCTCTTTAGTGAGACTATACCCTTTTCCCCTTTTGGCCACTCGAAGATTCGACTGATGAGACCACTCCAAGAAGTACAAGATATCGGACAACTAAGACCACTTCGGAATGAAGAGTATTTTCCGTGCATCTGAATAATGGAAACTACAACGGTTGAAGGCCGAAGACAAGTAGAATTGGAAGGCTCTGAAGAATTCCCAGATTTGTATGACCTAGGAAGGCTACCCTCATGGAATTTGGCAGACTATGGAAGTTGTTAATACCTGAGATCAAGGTGTATTGGAGAAAGACCAAAACATGGAGAGTTGAGAACTCAAAGTTTTGTCAAGAAAACCCTAAGGCAGGAGATATCAACTGGCAAGATAGCTCATGGCAATGACAAGGGCAGAAACACGGTTATCCGTGATGTCATCACCATTGATACTGTGGTCACCGAGCTGAGCTAAGCATGCATATGCATGGAAGGATTAAATGGTAGAAGGCTGATGGAGCACCTATCAGCAAGATGAAGTTTTAACCTTAGCCGGTGTATCACCATGGATCTGGAGTAGTACATCAAGAAGTTTAAGATGGAGCCACAAGAAGCCGTATTTGAAAGGAAGCATTTCGTGAAGAACTCAGGACCCAAAAGTTGAAAGTAGCCAAGCTAGAGTAGAAAAACCTCGAGATACCGAAGATTCGTCAGGAACGGAAGGACAGTAGTACCATGGTTCATGCCAATGTTGAAACCCAGAAGTTTGGAATGCCACTCCAGAAATACTAAAGGACGTCACGAGAAACTTTTTGTCAACAGAGAGGATCTGGCAAAAGAACTTGAGAAAGACAAGCATGATCGAAAGAAGCCATTGGAGGCATGAACAAGGCTTAAAGAGTTTGGAGACGTTGAAGATTTATTGACCTTTAGAAGACCAAACCCCTGTTATATACCTACGTTAGATGCGATGTTTGTGAGCTGTCATTTGTTTGTTGTTTTTCCGACAGCCACAATAAAAATCTGTCTTTTCAAAAACCATTGTTTGTATTGTGTGTATCCCTCTCTATCTCTCTTATCTCACCCCAAAACCATGGACCCAATAGAGAATGAATGGAGATGAGCTTGTATTTTCGGGACCAATGAGTCAATTGGAGACAGACCGATGGATTCAGAACATGGAGGATCACATAGAGAATAACCCTATAGTTGGAAAGGATATGGCCCAGCATGCTCTTCAATGCTTTGAAAGAGGTGCTGCTACTTGGTGGAGGATGTACCAAACCATCAATGGATGGCAAGGAGTAACCACTTGGAAAGAATTTAAGTTGACTTTGCTAAAGTCTCAGTTTGTGTCCTAGAAGTTGAAGCCTTATGGAAAGGACATGAAGAAACCTTGTGCATGCAAGATTTGTGGAGAAATCAGACACAACCATAAAGAACACAAGGATGAATGCCCTGATTGTGAAGGAAGTCACCCAATTGAAGAATGCCCAAATAGGCAGATTACTTGTTTCTTGTGTGAAGGGACTACCCACTATCCTGCTCAGTGTCACATTTACCCCATGGTACAACAAACCATCCAGCAGAAGAAAGAAGTAATGAAAGGAGCCCTCGTGGAAATTTTAGAAGAAGTTGTGATGAAGGAAGAGATGGAGGACACACCTAAAGAATACCCGAGTAAACCCTGCACTAAGTCTTGCTATTCATGTGGAGAAGAAGGACACATCTCCCAAAATTGTTTGAATGGGGATCTAGTAGAATTCCCGACAGAGGAAGTAGAATATGACCCACAGGAAATAGAAGCCCTGATTGGAATAGAAAAGTCCAGGAAGAGAAGTAGATTGGATCCCAGGAACAAACCAATTTCTACAAAGAAAGACCTGAGTCATATCACATGTTTCAGGTGCAAAAATTCAGGACACTACTTCAATGATTGCCCAAAAGGGAAGATGAGGACCCCAGGAGGCTATAAAATCACAAGGAAACCTCGAAACTTGTCAGAAGTAATATGTTTCCGTTGTAATGAATCAGGGCACTTTGCCAGAGATTGTCCGAAGGAGAAGGAGACTTGTGATAAGTAGTTGAGTTTGTAACAGAAGAAATATAGTCGTAGTAGTGAGAACATTTTATTTTATATTGAGGTGTTGAGTTGAGACATGTAATGGAAAAGCAAAAGATTGTAATCATTTGAGAATGAATAAAGTAGCATCGTTGGTACTGATATGGATTTTATGAGTTGTTACTCTATGAAGGAGGATTTTGACCATTTTTGAGGATAAAAGAAATATGGTCTATGGAAGATTTGTGCATTTTAAGGGTGGTAGTACCCTGTAATGGATTTCGGACAAAATGAATACGAGTTTTGTCTCGATATATGTGATACCCCAAGAGTATGTGGGATGAAGTTGGAGACCGTCAGTTGTTTGGACCAAATGTGATCAAGGAGTCAGAAGAGAATGTTAAGTTGATTCGAGATAGACTGAAGGTAGCTCAGTCCAGGCAGAAGAGTTATGTAGACTCAAAAAACTCAAGGAGGTAGTCTATGAAATTGGAGAGAGAGCATGTCTTCATGTGTCCCCTCTGCGAGGAGTTAAACGGACTGGAGTTAAGGGACAGTTAGCCCCGAGATTTGTAGGACCATACCGAGTTTTGGAGCATATGAGAGAAGTGGCCTACAAGTTGGAGTTACCCGAAGGACTGTCAGGAGTTCAGGATGTGTTTCACAGTTCCCAGTTGACGAAGTGCCATGCAGAGATGGCCAATATTCCCGTGTAAGGACGCTTGACCCTGGAAAGGATAATGATGTTCCACTAAGTGGAATAAGGACTTCATAAGTATAAGTTTTATCTCGGTATGAGGGATACCCCACGCGGATGAAGAGATGAGTTACCATTGGATATAAAGGAGGTATGATGTTGGAAATATGGATCAATGGAAATTCCATGATGAGTCTGAGTAATCATGTCCTAGTTTGGTGCCAATAGAAGGAAGGAAGACAATACAATTGGAATGATTTAAGTATGCTAGGAAGCTGGAAGCTGGATGTTGGAATAATGACTAGTTGCCCCGAGGATGAGTTCAAGGACTACAAGTGATGAGATGGGCCATAACCCACAGGCCCCAGGACCTGCCAAGAAGCAAGCACATTCTTGCTGAAGGAAAAACCCTGGAAGTGGATATACCTTTGTCGACAGATGATTTTATAGGAGTTTACGCAAAACCTGAGAGTTGTGAAGGAATGATAGATGTTTGCCTGGCTTGCAGAATCAATGGATTATCCGAACTTGGTTCGTCGACAAGAGAAATTCTGCAATGCTTGTGAGGATGACCGAGTGTTAGAATGCGAGATTTGCTAAACTGTATACAAGGTAATGATTTGGGTGCGGGATGGATTGATCACCATACCGACTTACTCTTATTGTTCGCCTTGCTATATGGAATGGTAAATCTGAGTGACTTACCTATAGTAGAGAGACGACGATGAAAACCATGTTTAAGCCTTAGAATGGTATAAATATTTCCCCTTGTACAAGGCAGCTTTGCCAACCGTAGGTTATACGGTGAGGATCAACCCAGACCCATTTCCTGTAGGAGAAACCACAAATTGTTGACCACCATGAGATATCGATAGTTGTTTAGTTTTGGCGCCAGACCTATCAGCTATGAAGACCCAATCTCGGAATAACCTTACCAGGATGAAAGTATAGAAGAATTGAGGAAAAGGTTATGCCACTACCAGAAGAGCTCAGAGAAGGAATTTTCTCGAGGATCTGAGAAGACCGACACTGTCAAGAATAAGGATGAAGTACATGAGTTTCGATGGAGCTGTAACCATGCTTCTAAGGGCAGTAGCACCCCAGACCCCTGTGATGATCGATGTATTTTGAGGAGACCCCCAAACCCTAACTTTTTTCTTGCTAGCCTCTCCGAATCTCGAGGACGAGATTCCTTTTAAGGGTGGTAGGTTTGTAACATCCCAAATTTTCAATTTGGAATGTTATACATTAGATCATCATGCATATCTTATTTTCTTGCAGTTTGGTCGATCCTAGAAATTTCACGCAACTCAAGGACCTTCGGAGAGAGTTGGAGATTTCGTTATTTTCATAATTGAGAGTTTTCTCGAATTTGAAAAGAGGATCATTTGATTTATTTATTTCATCTTCAATTATTTTTCTGATATCAAAATATGAGAGAGGGAATAATATGACTTTCCCAAAATATAGGAAAAATGAAGATTTAATAAATAGATCAAATTTCATTTTCCGGTGTTTGTTTGTTTTTCTTTGGATAGAAAAAAATGCGCGTTTTCGAAAATTGCATTCTAGGTCCGGAGTAAAGTTCATTTTGTTCGACTCATTTTTAGGAGTCGGGGAAAATTTACTTTAGAATTTTTGGAGTTCGTTTAGATTTTCTTTTTTTTGTTTTCTGCGTGCGAAACCGTTTGAAAAAAAGTGAGCCAGGCCAGCCGGGCCAAAGGCCCAGCCAGCCGGCCGCCCTCCCCAGCTGCGCGCGTGCGCAGGTGCCAGGCGCCAGTGCGCCAGGCCGCCGCCTCGCCTCTAGCCGAGTCCGGCTTGGACTCTAGGCCGTAGCCCCTCCCCTTTCCTTTGTTTTGTTTTCTCTTTCCTAGTCTATTTCTTGTCCCCTACCCCAAGTAACCCCCCCCCCTCACCTATATAAATACCCCCACACCCCCCCTCCAACACATCAAATCAAACCCAAACCCCCTCTCCTCCCCAAGCCGCGCCCCACCCCGCGCCCCTCACCCGCCGCCGCCGCCCCTATAGCACCGCCGCCGCCGCCCTAGCACGCCGCCGTCGCCACCGTTCGCCCCGCCTCGCCGGAGGTAGCCCCGCGCCTCTCTTTTTCTTCCCCGCGGTTCGGTTCTTTTAAAAGAAACCGTTCCGGATTTCTTTTCCGGTTTTTCTCTCCGATTCTTCGTTTCGGTTTCTTTTCTGAAACCCTAGATCGGTTTTCCGTTTTCTTTTTCGGTTTCTTTTCCGAAAACCCTAGCTCGGTTTTCGTTCTTCTTTCGGACCGTTTGTCTCAACGAACATGATCACCGATTATTCCCGGTTAACGACGCCCATTTGTTTAACCGTTCGTCTCTTTCTTTTCGTCGGATTTATTCCGCGATCGCGATCTCAGATTCGATCTTCGTTCTAGTTTATCTTCTCGCCCGTTTATCGTAATCAGGTGATTCAAGCGCCTGGAGTTTCGTCTCGAAACCGCCGTTCCGTCTAAACAACTTGAACAAGTTTTTGCTATGGTAAAATTTGACCTAGTTTCAACTTGCTAGAACCGAGTTGTTTTCTTCCGCCGTTTGTTTTTCGTCGTTTGTTCAGTTCATTCTTTCTTTAGAACCGGAGTTCTTAAGTTGAACTTTCTAGTTCGTCCTCTCGTTCGAGTTTTACTTGTGCTTTAGATGAGTACTTATTGTGTGGTTACTATTGTTTGCTTATGGTAGATTGACCGGAGTGTGACGAGTAGATCTATCAAGAGTTTTAAGTACGAATCATCTTCATCTACCTTGCAGGCAAGTAACACTTTGATCATACCTTTTCTACAACCCAGTTTTATTGCATTAGATCAATCCTCACACATTGCATGATTAGGATCTAATTAAACTGTGGGATGGGAAGTAGATGAGGTAGTACCTATTACCTGTTTATTATCAAACCTTTGGGAGATACTTCTACGTTTGCTTATTTTGCCATGCTATGCTAGTAGACGTGGATTGGGTGAGTGATATCCATGACAGATGTGAGATTGTTAATTAATGGTTTATCTAAGGTGGCAACCTAACACACATCTGGGTGGATTGAGGCACCTGATGTCTATCAGGACTTGCCTGTTTTATTTTGGACCGCCACCCAGGCTCAAAGGGATCATGAGATTATTCATACTAGAAACTTCCATGTGCAGCCACAACCCATTATGGGCTCTGGCATAGTTGATTAAGTCGTGCGAACTCTTACGGGTAGACTAGCAGATGTAGGGGAAAGTAGGTGTACCGGTCTACCCACATGTAAGGTGCTAGCGCTTCTGAAAGACTATGTCTCGGTCATCCGTCTTCTCAAACACCCTGCAGTGCGAGAAACCAAACGGAGGCGATCGAGTCTTGTGGGGAAAAGTGCGCAAACCTCTGCAGAGTGTATAAACTAATCATGATTAGCCGTGTCCCCGGTTATGGACATCTTGAGTATCTAGTTCTTGGATTATCCTGTTGATCTCATCATGTTACTTCTAATTAATGTTGTTGGGTTTTAATTGTTCACTTAATTGGGATCGGAATGCTGTCAACCATTCTCGATGTTCAACAACCACCATGATAGTTAAATAAATTTATTCCTTTGCAGTAGGGAAAAATTGGCTTTACGCAAAACCTTATAACCATAGAGCTTTTCCACCAGCCAAATATGCATGTAGTGATAGTCATTATTCATTATTCTCTATGGTGTGAATTTGCTAGTACATTCAATGTACTGACCCGTTTCGGGCTGCAACGTCTCATGTTGCAGGATTATCTTACGACGAGTAAGTGATACGTTAGGGTTACGATTTCTACACTCAACTTTGTCGTTGGTGTTGATGGGAATCCACAACCTTGTTGCTTCCGCTATATGGATTGAGGTAATAGTATTTACGTTACTTTATACATGTGATTTACCTCTGTTATAAATCCTTCGAGTACTGTGTGTGTCAGCATACCGATCCAGGGATGACACTTAAGTACAGAGACTTGATCCATTCGGGTCGGGTCGCTACAGCCTGGGTGGCGGTCCAAAAAGAAAAACAGGCAATCGCTGGAATACCCAGGTGCCTCAATCCACCCAGATGTGTATTTAAGTTGCCACCTTAGATAAACCATTAAATTATCAATCTCACATCTGTCATGGATTTCACTCACCCAATCCACGTCTACTAGCATAGCATGGCATAACAAGCAAACGTAGAAGTAACTCCCAAAGGTTTGATAATGACAGGTAATAGGTACTACCTCAACTACTTCCTAAACCCGCAATTTAATTAGATCCTAATCATGCAATGGTGTGAGGGTTGATCTAATGCAATAAAAACTGGGTAGTAGGAAGTATGATCAAAGTGTTACTTGCCTTGCTGATGATCCGTGAAACCTAGCGATTCAAAGTAGCAAGCAGCGCACTCCGGATACTCTATCGCAAACAAACAAGCATACAATAGGTACTCAACTAAAGCACAGGTAAAACTCGAATAAATGATCTAACCAGATAGTTCAACTTAAGAACTCCGGTTGGCAAAAAGAACCAAATCGAACGAAGCAACAAAATACAAACGGTAAAATAAATAAGCTCCCTTTACTAATCTAAATCTAGGGCAGTTTTCACTGAGGCAAAAACTTGTTTGAGTTGGTTAAACGGAAAGAGGGTTTCGAGACGAAATTTCAGGCGCTTGAGTCGCTTGATTCCGACAAACGAGCGAAAAGTTAAACTAAAACGAACATCGGATCAGAAATTGTGATCAGAAAAATCACGGATTTAATCCGAGAAAAAGAAAAACGACGAATAGGTTAACGAACGAACATTCGTTAACTGGAACTAAACGATGAACGCATTCGTTAAAATGAACGGACGAGCGAACGCTCGCTAAATAAATAAACCGGAGAAAAACCGATCTATTAAAAAAACTAAAACTCGGGTTTTCTAAAAAAATGAAACAGCTTTTCTCAGAAAACCATGGCGGCGGCTACCTCGGCTCGGGGCTCCGGCGAGGCTCCGGCGGGGCTCCGGAGGCGGCGGGTGGTGCGGGGCGGCGGCTCCGGGCGGCGGCAGGGGCGGCTGCGGCATGCGGCGGCGACGACAGGCGGCGCGGGCGGTGGCTGCGGCGGCGCGGGTGGCGTGGGGAGGCGGCGGCGGTGTGGGGCGGCTCTAGGGGGGTCCGGCGGGGTTTATAAATGGGTGAGGCGGCGACTTGGGGAAGGGGGCGGCCTCGAGAGGCGGGTCCTCCCCGGACTCGGTGGCGGCGGTCGGGACTCCTGGCCCGACCCGGGCGGGAGGCGGCGGCGGCTGGCTGGGCCAGCCTGCGCGGCTGGGCCCTTGGCCCAGTCGGGCACGGGGTCTCTTTAAAAAAAACTATTTCGCTGCGACTAAAAAAAATTCTAGAAAAATAAATAAAATTCTAAAAATGCCAAAACATTTTTTCTCCGTCTAAATAAAATATTTAGAACATGATGAACATTTTCTTGGCCCTAAATGCAATTTTTGAAAACGTGCAATTTTTCCTAAATTCAAATAAAATAGCAAATAAAACCAAAATAAAATCTTATTTGATTTTTTTATTAAATCCTCAATATTTCTTTATTTTGGGAAAGTCATTTTATTCCCTCTCTCATAATTTTTATAATAGAAATAATTGAAGATAAAATAAATAAAATCAAATGATCCTATTTTCAAAATTGAGACAACTCAAATATGAAAATAATGAAATCCCCAACTCTCTCCGAGGGTCCTTGAGTTGCGTGAAATTTCTAGGATCAACCAAAATGCAATAAATATGATATGCAATAATGATCTATTGTATAACATTCCAAATTGAAAATTTGGGATGTTACAAACCTACCCCCCTTAAGATGAATCTCACCCTCGAGATTCGGGTTGGCTAGAAAATAGGTGAGGGTGGTCCTTATCTTCCTCTCGTTCCCAGGTGGCTTCATCCTCCCTGTGGTGGCTCCACTGAACTTTGCAAAACTTGATAACCTTGCTGCGGGTGACTCGGCTGGCATACTCAAGAATCTTGACTGGTTTCTCTTCATAGGTCAAATCACTGTCCAACTGATTCGCTTCTAGTGGCACTGTATCTCTCAGCGGTATATCAGCCATCTCTGCGTGGCACTTCTTCAACTGGGATACGTGGAACACGTCGTGAACTCCTGACAATCCTTCGGGCAATTCCAACTTGTAGGCTACTTCTCCCATATGCTCCACAACTTCGTATGGTCCTACAAAACGTGGCACTAACTTTCCCTTAACTCCAAAGCGCTTAACTCCTCGAAGTGGAGATACTCGAAGATAAACTCGGTCTCCGAATTCGTAAACTGTCTCCTTGCATTTTGAATCTACGTAGCTCTTGTGTCTGGACTGGGCTACCTTGAGCCTATCGTGAATCAATTTTACTTTCTGTTCAGACTCCTTAATCAGATCTGGTCCAAACAACTGACGATCTCCAACTTCATCCCATGACAATGGGGTCCTGCACCTCCTTCTGTACAAGGCTTCGAAAGGGGCCATTTTCAAACTGGATTAATAATTGTTGTTATAAGAGAATTCTGCGTATGGCAAATTCTCGTCCCAACTAGATCCGTAATCTAGCGCACAAGCTCTCAGCATATCCTCCAAAATCTGATTGACTCTCTCGGTCTGTCCATCTGTCTGCGGATGGAAAGTTGTACTGAACTCTAGCCTGGTACCCAAAGTTTCGTGCAACTGATTCCAGAACTTTGAGGTAAACTGGGTTCCTCTATCTGATACAATGCTCCTTGGAACTCCATGCAGACATACGATTCTGGTCATGTATATCTTTGCCAACTTGGCACTAGTATAGGTAGTTGAGGAGGTCCTGGATTAGGGGGTGTCCGGATGGCCGGACTATACCTTCAGCCGGACTCCTGGACTATGAAGATACAAGATTGAAGACTTCGTCCCGTGTCCGGAAGGGACTTTCCTTGGCATGGAAGGCAAGCTTGGCGATACGGATATGCAGATCTCCTACCATTGTAACCGATTTTTTGTAACCCTAACCCTCTCCGGTGTCTATATAAACCGGAGGGTTTTAGTCCGTAGGACAACATATAGAACAACAATCATACCATAGGCTAGCTTCTAGGGTTTAGCCTCTCCGATCTCGTGGTAGATCTACTCTTGTACTACCCATATCATCAATATTAATCAAGCAGGACGTAGGGTTTTACCTCCATCGAGAGGGCCCGAACCTGGGTAAAACTTCGTGTCCCTTGCCTCCTGTTACCATCCGGCCTAGACGCATAGTTCGGGACCCCCTACCCGAGATCCGACGGTTTTGACACCGACATTGGTGCTTTCACTGAGAGCTCCTCTGTGTCGTCACCGTCAGGCTTGATGGCTCCTACGATCATCGATAGTGATACGGTCTAGGGTGAAACTTGTCACCCCAGACAGATCTCTGTCTTCGGCGGCTTTGCACTGCGGGCCAATTCACTTGGCCATCTGGAGCAGATCGAAAGCTATGCCCCTGGCCATCAGGTCAGATTTGGAAGTTTAAACTACACGGCTGACATCCGCGGGGACTTGATCTTCGACGGATTCGAGCCACTGCCGAGCGCGTCGCACTGCCACGACGAGCATGATCTAGCTCTGCCGCCTAACAGTGCCCTGAAGGCCGCACCCGCATCGGCTTCGACCCTTAATTCGGAGCCAACTGCGCTAATCGAGGATGGGTGGATGGACGCCGCCTCGGGGGCTGCGATCCTAGCGGCGATCGAGCCGAACACCAGCCCCGCACTCCGCGAGACTCGTGATTCCAAGGAGACGGACTCCTCTCCGGACTCCGAACCATTCGCGCCTCTACCGATCAAATCCGATTGGGCGCTGATCATGGAGTTTACTGCTGCGGATATCTTTCAGCACTCGCCCTTTGGCGATATTATGAAATCACTAAAGTCTCTCTCTTTATCAGGAGAGCCCTGGCTGGACTACGGTCAGCGAGATTGGGATACGGACGATGAAGAAATTCAAAGCCCACCACCCACCCACTTTGTAGCCACTATCGACGATTTAACCGACATGCTCGACTTCGACTCCGAAGACATCGACGGTATGGACGCCGATGAAGGAGACGATGAAGAACCAGCACCTATTGGGCCCTGGAACGCCACCTCGTCATATGACGTATACATGGTTGACGCACCAAAAGATGACGACGAGGAGCGGAAGGACGCACCGAAGGCTTGTTCCCTCGAAAAGCAGTCAAAGCGGCGATGCAAGCGCCGCCCCAAATCCCGCCTCGACAGAAATAGCGATCACACAGACCCAGCGCTGGAGCAGGGCGAACCGCTGCCGGACAACGGCAATCCGTATAATCAAACCGAACAAACAAATCCTATCAAGGATAATGGTCCGGACGACATAACGCCGGACAGGCACCCGGAGCAGCAGACTGCCCGTAAAAGGCTTGTTGCCACCGCGAGGAGTCTGAAAAAGCAGAAGCAAAGGCTCAAGGCCACACAAGACACACTCCAAATCAGACGGAATAAAATACTCAACACAGCAGCAAGGTACGGCGACAATCGCCCCTCCAAGAGCTACCCAAAGCGGAAGCTGCTACCCGAATTCGATGAGGAGGCCTCAGACCCCCCACAACCAAATATCAGAGCAGCCACCTGGTCGGATAGACGACCCCTCTACCAACACAGAGCGGCATACAACGCCGCTCACAATACAACACGCGACCCATGCGAGGGCTCGCACCCAAAGGACGGTGCAGCAAGATCCATCTATGGACCATGCAAGCGCGCCCCAGCATACAATGCAACACAACAAACATCCGAACAACGCGGTACACCCAGCTACAGGGGTGCCGCACACCCCCTATGTTTCACCGATGAGGTGCTGGACCATGAATTTCCAAAGGGATTCAAGCCCGTAAACATAGAGGCATACGACGGAACAACAGACCCTGGGGTCTGGATTGAGGACTACATCCTCCATATCCATATGGCTCGAGGAGATGATCTCCACGCCATCAAGTACTTACCCCTCAAGCTCAAAGGGCCAGCTCGTCACTGGCTCAAAGGCCTCCCCGAAAGCTCCATTGGAAGTTTGGAAGAGCTCGAAGACGCCTTTCGGGTAAATTTTCAAGGGACTTATGTCCGACCTCCGGATGCGGACGATTTGAGTCATATAACTCAACAGCCCGGAGAGTCAGCCCGAAAGCTTTGGAACATGTTTCTTACTAAAAAGAACCAGATTGTCGACTGTCCGGACACTGAAGCCTTGGCAGCTTTCAAGCATAGCGTCCGTGACGAATGGCTCGCCAGACACCTCGGCCAAAATAAGCCGAGAACGATGGCCGCATTAACAAACCTCATGACCCGCTTTTGCGCGGGTGAGGACAGCTGGCTAGCCAGATGCAGCACCAGTGACCCCAGTACATCTGAAGTTAGAGATGGAAACGGGAAATCACAGCGCAACAGCAATAACAAACGACGGAATAAAGAAGACAGCACGAAGGGCACGTCAGTAAATGCCGGATTCAAAAGCTCTCAGCCAGGTCAAAAGCTGCCCCCTAAAGGCACCAGGGATGAACTATCCAGCCTCAACAAAATTCTGGACCAAGTATGTCAGATCCATAGTACCCTTGGTAAACCTGCTAATCATACCCACAGAGAATGTTGGGTCTTCAAGCAGTCCGGCAAGCTCAACGCCATACATAAGGGGGAGGATACACCAAGTGAAGACGAGGACAAGCCTCCCAAGCAAGACACAACGGAACAAAAGAAATTTCCATCGGAAGTCAAAACGGTAAACGTGTTACACGTGATCAAGGGAAAAGACAACACGGCACTCCAAGGAAAATATACCCAAGTGCCTGTCACCGTGAAGTCCTGCCACTGGTCGTCTCAACCGATCACTTTCGACCATCGCGATTACTCAGCAAGTATCCGACACGCAGGATGGGCTGCCCTGGTATTAGACCCAGTAATTGGCGGATATCACTTCACACGAGTCTTGATGGACGGCGGCAGTAGCCTAAACCTAATATATCAGGATACAATCCGCGGGATGGGGTTAGACCCAACACAAATTCGCCATAGCAATACTACCTTTAAAGGAGTAACGCCAGGCCCAGGGGCTCGTTGTATAGGCTCCCTCCTACTACAGGTTATATTCGGCTCCCCCGATAACTTCCGTCACGAGCATTCAACCTTCCACATCGCTCCGTTTCAAAGTGGCTATCAAGCACTGCTCGTACGCGAAGCTTTCGCTTGCTTTAATGCAATACCACACTATGCCTCCCTCACACTCAAGATGCCCGGTCCACGTGGCATCATTTCAGTGAACGGAAATATCAAGCGATCTCTGCGCGACGAAGAGAGTGCGGCTGCCTTGGCAGCCGCACACTAAAGGCGCCCGGACCAGTGAAAGCATCCAAATAGGTCGTCAAGACCTTAGACACAACCAATCAAGTCCGACGCCGCTATTTATACCGAATAAGTGGTCACACCTCTATTTGTCAATACAAGGGGCTCAACGCGCGCAGACAAGTGGCAATTTCTTATCATCTTGAATTATACATGGTTTCTTTAAAAACTATCTTTTTGCATGACAACTTTTTCACTTAACTTCCTCTCTTTTACAGACGATCATCGTGCTACACCCGTCCAGGATACGGCACAACGGAGACACAGGCGCAAACATGCAGCAGGGACCCGCTCCAAGGATTCTTTTTAGATTAAGACCCTACGTAAACCTTTTTTACTGTCTCTTATTGATATATATCCATCGTTGAGAAGGATGCTGACTTCTTGGCATGTTGCCACGCCAGAACAATGCACGTACCTGGACACAAGGGGCTTCTTACAAAGGCCATTATTTAGGCCCGATTTATACCACAAAGACCGAATACCTTAGGGACTGTTCGGCGTCGCAAGTTTGGCCCTATATGCATCAGCTCCGAATCATTGTCTTTGGTCAAATGTTGGGTTTGCCCGGCTCCTGTGTTTTGGTGCCTTACGTTCTGCTTTACCGGCTAAGGTAGCACCAGGAGAACTACTACGATTGTGCCCTGGTTCATCCGGACGAGCACCTCAGTAGAGAAAGCCGAAAACTGACTGTCATGATATAGCGTGATACTGGTCAACCACTCGATGACCTGTGGGAATGTTAGAATTCCTCCGCCTTAACGAAGGGCCGTTTTCCGGCCAGGCATGTACGCACCCCGAGATTGGGAGAGTGCGGAGCCACCACGGGCTATCTAGTAGCCCCACTGTCAAACTCCTATGGCTAAGTGAAAGTGCTAAAGCATTATAGTCCGGTTGCCTTGCTCGCTCCACTATCGCCTCCTTAATAGGACCAAGATGTTGGGTTAAGTGTGAACACGTGTTTTTGCGAGCACCTCCACATTATATGCGTGAGGGTTGAAGCTGACGGCTGCAATCTTTCAGGTTATACACGTGTATACATAAACGGCCGCCCAGGAGGCATCATATTACTTTCAGGCAAAAGTATAAAAATAGCCTTATAAAAATTTATAAAAGCATTTCGCTTACAATGAGATTACACATCACTCAAACATAATATTTTTTGAGCACTGGGTCTCTATCAAACGAGCACCCTCAAGAACTTCTTCAAAGTAGTGCTCAGCAACCCTTCGACCTATGGCCGAATCCCGCGCTGCAACAGTGGTAGCATCCATCTCCGCCCAGTATGCTTTAACACGGGCAAAGGCCATCCGTGCGCCCTCTATGCACGCCGACCTCTTCATCGCATTAATGCGCGGCACCACGTCAAGGAACTGCTGCACCAAGCTGAAATAGCTGTTCGGTTTTAACCTTTCCGGCCATAGCTGATCCACAACAGACCTCATGGAAAGTCCGGACAACCTATTTAGTTCGGCCCATTCGGCTAATTGGTCAGTCAATGAAAGCGGGCGCTCGGGAGAATGGAATTGTCTCCAAAACAGCTGGTCTACTTCACGGTCCGTCCGACCCTAGAAATACTTGGCCACATCGACAGTGCTCGCTGCCAAATCCATATATACATCCTCCGAACTCCACAGCCGATCCAGAGGGGCATACCGTGGATCTCCGAACTTCCTCCGCAACATAAAGGATTTCCCAGCTACAATATGCCCGGCTTCCCGTAGCTCCTCCTTCTTTGCGCTCATAGCAGAGCGGAGGTCCTTTTTCGTCGCAGCAGCCTTCTCAAGGTCCGATGCCTTCGCTTGGTTTTCCTTTTCAAGAACCCAGCAATGGTCGGCGGCGGCTTTTAATTCTATGGCCATCTTGGCCATCCTGTTTCGGCTCTCGCCATGCGCGGCCTTCTCGTCTTGCAACTCTTCGGCCGCCTTCAAAGCAGCCGCATTACCCAACCTCACGTGTTCCTTGGCTCGGGCAAGTTGTGCCCGCAAGGCTTCAACAGTGGCAACTCCATCTGCAGTCACAGCATATTAAAGATACTGGCATCATGCTGCTCTTCCTATGTGGCCTTTACCAGATAATGACACTTACCCGGTGCCTCGTCAAGCCTTTTGTTAACAAGCTTGATGTCGGCGTCTGCCGCATCCAACTGCCGTTCTAAATGGGCAAATTCGCTAGTCCGGCTAGCCACCGGAGCTTCCATCACCTGCACATAGAGGCAGTATGGTTATTACCTGGGAATATGATCCTCTGTTCGTCGTCGTTTCCGACGATAACCAGAGTCTCAGGGGCTACTATCTACACAGGGCACACCTAGCATGTGCAGGACTATCATATATTCTTTTACGTACCTCAAAGCCTGTCAGTAGACTCATAAAAGCTTCATGCAATCTGCTTTCGGCGGACGATATTCTCTCCATCACCGTATTCATCAGCACACGGTGTTCATCTGAGATGGCCGCTCGCCCCACCAACTCCCTCAGAACATCCGATCGCACACTATACGGTGCCGGACTCTTTTGTCTGCTCTCTTTGGGAGCCGGACACTAGGAGCTTCAGGGGTTAATGGGATTATCTTCCGGTCTCACTGGACTCCGAGAGGCCCTCCGCGATGACACTTCAGGGTCGCCCGCTTCCGGAGCAGAGGAGTTCGGAGGAGGCGTTTCGCTCTCCATCATCTCTGGAAGAAGATCCCTCGAAGACGAGCTCATTTGAGAGGGGCTAAGGATCGAACTGCAAAAATATATGCGGTGGTTATTTTCTCAAAAGAAAAAGATGGCATATTTGTACTATTAAAGTATTTCAGCTCACTTACGACTCGCGGGAGAATTGACCCCCCCGCGGACTTTGTGCGGCAACAGCGCCCCCCAAAGTAGGACCCTCTGTGGGAGACTTCTTCTCCCATTTGGAAGCTTCGGCTTCTGAATCCCCGGGCGCAGTCCTTTTCCTCTTCTGGTCGTCTTCCTTCATGGAGACACTCGCTCCCTCGACTAGAATGGGCAGCGTTGGGGGCCCGCGTCCGCCCGTGTTATCCTCCACAGTATCTTCCTTCCAGGGCTCCGGGCAAGGTGCGGTCTGGAGCATCTTTTCCAATACCGGATTTTCCAAACCCTCAGGGACGGGGGGCGAACACCGAATCAACTTCGCCTTTGTTAGCCAGTCCTGGTCAAAAAGCAAACTCTCAGAAATAACTTCGTAACAAAGGAGAGGTAGTATGTTCGGCCAGAAGATGCCTTACCTATTCGGCGGCGCGGTTACTACTCAGGCCCACGTCCTCGGTGATTTCTGGACACTCCACCTGAGGTCCGAAGAATGACTTGTACATCTCCTTGTGCGTCAGGCCGAGAAAATTTTGAATGACACACGGTCCCTCGGGATTGAACTCCCACAGGCGAAGAGGTCGGCGTTTGCAAGGCTGGACTTGACGAGCCAGCATAACTTGTATTACCGCAACCAAACTGAAATCTCCATTGAAGAGATCTCGAATGCGGCTTTGCAGTATAGGCACGTCCTTGGCTGGACCCCAGCTCAGACCTCTGTTGATCCATGACATCAGTTGTGGTGGAGGGCCCGAGCGGAAAACAGGGGCGGCCGCCCACTTTGCACTTCTAGGAGCCGTGATGTAGAACCACTCTTGTTGCCACAATTCAGACACCTCTGGGATGGAACCTTTGGGCCATGAAGCTCCCATCATCTTGCGTATTGAGGCACCTCCACACGCTGCATGTTGCCCCTCGATCATCTTCGGCTTCACTTCAAAGGTCTTGAGCCATAGGCCAAAGTGAGGGGTAACCCGGAGGAAGGCCTCGCACACGACGATAAATGTCGTGATATGAAGAAAGGAGTCCGGAGCTAGATCATGGAAGTCTAGCCCGTAGTAAAACATCAAACCCCTGACGAAAGGATCCAGAGCAAGGCCTAGACCTTGGAGGAAGTGGGAGACAAACACGACGTTCTCGTTGGGTTCGGGGGTGGGGACGGCCTGCCCTCGGGGAGGCAGCCGATGCAAAATCTCGGCGGTCAGATATCTGGCCTCCCTCAACTTTTTGATGTCTTCTTCCGTGACGGAGGAAGGCACCCATTGGCCTTGAAGGCTAGATCCGGACATGACTGAAGGTTTGGAGCACCTGACCTAAACTTTGGGCGCTTGAGCTTGAGGTGGGGGAATGATTCGATTGAGCACGGGAGGGAAAACTAAAAGCCTTGTCCCTTTATAAAGAGGGTGAATATCAAGCGTCCTCTCCGTGTCCGTTTGGATTTGCCTATAATCTAGGAGTCCTAGAAGCGGTTGGGTTACCCACGCCCGTGTTGATGAGAATCCCGGAATAAGGTGACACGATCTCTGCTTTAACAAGACGTGCCAAGGAAACTGCCTCGCATGACGCGCTGAGGTGGGATAATGAAATGACTCGGATAAAGGCTTGGCCGTGGTGTGTCACACTATGGAATACGTCAGCAGATTAGATTTGTGTAAATATTATTCTCTCTATGGCAATATGTGGAAACTTATTTTGCAGAGCCGGACACTATCTTTGTGTTCAAAATCTTCTATGAAGTACTTGGAGGAGGAACCCGCCTTGCAATGCCGAAGACAATCTGCGCGCCGGACTCGTCGTCATTGAAGCCTGGTTCAGGGGCTACTGAGGGAGTCATGGATTAGGGGGTGTCCGAATGGCCAGACTATACCTTCAGCCGGACTCCTGGACTATGAAGATACAAGATTAAAGACTTCGTCCCGTGTCCGGAAGGGACTTTCCTTGGCGTGGAAGGCAAGCTTGGTGATACGGATATGCAGATCTCCTACCATTGTAACCGATTTTGTGTAACCCTAACCCTCTCCAGTGTCTATATAAACCGGAGGGTTTTAGTCCATAGGACAACATACAGAACAACAATCATACCATAGGCTAGCTTCTAGGGTTTAGCCTCTCCGATCTCGTGGTAGATCTACTCTTGTACTACCCATATCATCAATATTAATCAAGCAGGACATAGGGTTTTACCTCCATCGAGAGGGCCCGAACCTGGGTAAAACTTCGTGTCCCTTGCCTCCTGTTACCATCCGGCCTAGACGCACAGTTCGGGACCCCCTACCCGAGATCCGCCGGTTTTGACACCGACAGTAGTCTTCACTCGAATGAAATGAGCTACGTTTGTCAAATGATCAACTACAACCCATATCGAGTCATAGCCTGAATGAGTTCTGGGCAATTCTGTGATAAAATCCATGCCTAGCTTATCCCACTTCCATTCAGGTATCAGCAATGGTTGTAGCAATCCTGCTGGCTTCTGATGCTCTGCCTTTACTCTCTGACATACATCACAAACGGCTACATACTCTGCAATGTCCTTCTTCATTCTGGTCCACCAGAAAATATCCTTCAAATCCAAATACATCTTGGTATTTCCTGGGTGAATCGAATATGGTGAATCATGGGCCTCTTGCAGAATTAATTTCCTGATCTCCGAATCATTAGGCACATAAACACGGTCTTCAAACCATAAGGTATCGTGCTCATCCTCACGAAATCCTTTAGCTTTTCCTTTACTCATTTTCTCCTTAATAGAAGCAATCTCCTTGTCAGACTTCTGAGCTTCTCTGATCATATCCATCAAAGTAGACTGAATCTCCAATGCTGCTACATAGCCTCTCAGAACTATCTCCAAACATAGCTCACGAAGATTTTCAGCTAACTCCCTTGGTAAATCTCCCATCATTATAGTGTTGACATGGCTTTTATGACTCAATGCGTCAGCTACTACGTTAGCCTTACCAGGGTGATAATGCAATCTCATATCATAATCCTTGATGAGCTCCAACCATCTCCTCTGCTTTAGATTTAACTCCTTCTGCGAAGATATACTTCAAGCTCTTGTGATCCGTGTACACCTCACAATGGTTTCCAATGAGAAAATGTCTCCAAGTTTTCAATGCATGCACTACGGCTGCTAACTCCAAATCATGCGTAGCATAATTCAACTCATGGGGCTTAAGCTGTCGTGAGGCATATGAAACAACTCTTCCTTCTTGCATAAGCACTGCTCCAAGTCCTCGACGTGAAGCGTCGCAATACACCTCATAATCCTTGGTATGATCTGGCAAAATCAACACTGGTGATGTAACCAAATGTTTCTTCAACTCCTGGAAATTGGCCTCACATTCCTCGGTCCATATGAACTTGGTATCCTTCTTCAACAACTCCGTCGTAGGCTTCACAATCTTCGAGAAACTTTCAATAAATCTCCGGTAGTATCCTGCGAGTCCAAGAAAACTCCGGATCTCTCCAACCGTTGTTGGCGCTTCCCAATTTGTCACAGTATCAACCTTAGTGGGATCTACTGCTATACCTTCTCCAGATATAACGTGTCCGAGGAATCCAACTTCCTTCAACCAAAACTCACATTTGCTAAACTTGGCATATAGCGGATGTTCTCTGAGTTACCAAGTACCAAACACAAATGCTCCTTATGCTCCTCTTCATCCTTCGAGTAAACTAGGATATCATCAATGAACATTATGATGAACTTATCCAAAAACTCCATAAACACTTTGTTCATCATGTTCATAAAATATGCAGGTGCGTTAGTCAGGCCAAATGACAACGGTATACTCGTACAGCCCATACCTGGTGGTAAAATCCGTCTTAGGTATATCCCGTTCTCGAATCTTCAACTGATGGTATCCCGATCGCAGGTCGATCTTGGAAAATACATTAGCTCCTTGCAATCGATCAAACAGATCATTGATCATCGGTAGCGGGTACTTGTTCTTGATGGTTACTTCATTCAATCCTCGATAATCAACAACCATCCTTAACGATCCATCCTTCTTCTCCACTAGAAGTACCGGCGATCCCCAAGGTGAAGAACTTGGGCGGATATATCCTTTATCTAGTAACTCCTTAATCTGCTTCTTAATTTCTTCCAAATCCTTTGTGGGCATTCTATATGGTCTCTTAGATATTGGCCCTGTGCCTGGCAAAATCTCAATCAAAAACTAAATGTCTCTATCCGGTGGCATGCCTGGCAACTCTTCTGGAAATACATCAGGGAAATCCTTCACTGCTGGTACTTCCTCCTGCACAACTCCTGTTAGGCAATTTACTTGAGTCCTTTTCGGCACATGCCGGGATACATACTTGATCCTTCCCCCTTCTGGGGTGGTAAGCAAAATTGACTTACTGGCACATTCAATGTTCCCTTCATACTTCGATAACCAATCCATGCCTAATATCACATCCAATCCTTGAGATTCCAATACTATTAGGTCTGAGGGAAGTACGTAGTTACCAATCGTTAATGGTAACCGATCACACCGTAGACTAGCCATATACTCTACTCCAGGCGAGGTTACTAACATGGGTGACCTAAGGGCTTGGGTTGGCAGTTTATACTTATCCACAAATCCCCTTGATATGTATGAATGTGATGCACCAATATCAAAAAGAACGAGTGCAGTAAATGACTTAACCAAAAACTTACCTATTACTGCATCGGGTTGGGCTTCAACCTCCTCCACATTTACGTGGTTCACCTATCCCCTATTGAAAGGGTTCAACTTCTTCCCAAAGCTTCCATTTCCATTTCCATTCTGGGCTTCAGGACATTCATTGGCATAATGCCTGGTCTTCTGGCACTTAAAGCAAATGACTTGGCTCAGGTCTCTCTTGGCTGGGGTTGATGGGTTTGTACGGTTCTGGCCGTTGCTTCCTCCATTCCCATTACCAGTCTTGGTGCCATTATGATTGTGCGAGCTACCTCCTCCATGGGTATGCTGAAAATGTCCTCCTAGTCTAGGGGTAAAATGTGGCTTCTGCTGAGCTCCTGAATTGTACTTCCCTTGTCCATACTTCCTCTTGCGGTTCTCAATTTGCTGCTGCTTCCCTTCAATCATGAGAGCACGGTCTATCAACTCCTGGTAGTTGTTGAAGGTTGCTACCATCAACTGCATGCTCAACTCATCATTCAGTCCTTCCAGAAACTTCTCCTGCTTAGCTGCATCTGTAGCAACGTCATCTGGGGCATAACGTGCTTGCTTACTAAAGTCCTCCACATACTAGCCAACTGTCCGTCCTCCTTGGCGCAAGTTGCGAAACTCACACTTCTTCATGGCCATAGCTCCTGCTGAAACATGGGCAGTACGGAAAGCCTGTTGGAACTGGTCCCATGTGACAGTGTCGACAGGGAAAGTGGCTGTGAAATTCTCCCACCATGATGATGCGGGTCCTTCAAGTTGATGTGCGGCAAACTTCACCTTTTCCGCATCTATGCATCCTGTCATGGTCAACTCCCTTGTTGTCTTGCGGAGCCAATCATCTGCTACTATCAGCTCGGTACTACTGGAAAACACCAGCGGATTCAGCCTAAGAAAATGGGCTAAGTGATCAACAAGTGGTGGTGGTGGTGGGTTGTTGTTGTTCCCTTGATTCTGGTTTTGGACTAGCAACTGCATCAATGTGTTCTACTGCTGGATCAACTGAGTGAGCTCTGGTGGGAAGGTAAATCTGGGGTCACGTCTCGAAGGCATCTGAGGGGTTTAGAAAAGATGAGATTTAAGAATAGAGAGGGGTCTAGAGAGAAAACACTACCCATATGCACATGAGGCAAAACAAACAATTCCACTTCATTCAATCAAACAAGGGCATACAATCGGTCTAACTATCGCAAAAGTTCTCGGACTACTATATTTACATGGGGGACTACTACTACTATTGGGGTGGTCTACTAGAAATATTCTTCGGTTGGAGACTCCATGATATCTGCTCCAGCTTCATCAACATAGTCATCATCGCTATCATCTGGATCCGAGCGGTGTCGTCAATGATGATGTAGTCTTCCGGGCGAATCTCCTTGGGTTCTTCGTCTTCCTCTACTAGTGTAGGGCCTCCCATAAATATTCCGATCTTCATTGTTAGGTCGGCATTCTTGTCCACTAGTACTTAGATTTCCTCTTCATAATCTTCACATGTAGCCTTGAGTTCTTCCTCCAGTTCCTTGATTCTTGTCTTCGCCTTCTTCAGATCTATCATGTCGGCGCACATCTGGTTCTCCTGACATCGAATGTGCTGGTTTAACTCCTGGATAAAAGCTGCAATTGATCTATCCTTCTTGGTGCTGATCATCTCCCAGTGCTCATCTCGGCGCCCACAAATCTGGTAGATAGTATCCTTGAGATCATTGTGGTAAACTTCTCCAATGCGTCCCATGGCGATGTGAGCTGCCATGTTCTTTCCTAGACTCCATGTTGGTGCATCAAAGGAAAACTCTATGGGCTCAGTGACTGGCATGAACGTCCTTCCTGGAACTTGAAGGTAGAGTGGCGTTGTAGGTTCTGGTGAAGCTTGGTACTCCTATGTTCAGATATCTAGTGACTTCCTTCAAATGACGTCCAAATGGTGTATCTTCATCCGGTTGCGTGAACTTGTTCCTTGCATCCGCCATCCTAAAAGAGTAGAAAAGATGAGAGGTTAGAAGAAGAAGAGTGAGTAGTGATCTAGGGCTTTAGCTTAGTGGTCGTGTCCTACAGTCAGCGTGTGCTCTGACACCATCTTGTAGCGACCAGACCTCAAACGGTCCAATCTCTGTGCTCAGGTGTCATCCCTGGATCAGTAATGCTGACACCACACAGTACTTGAAGGATTTATAACAGAGTAGCAATCACACACTTATTACATCGAGTGTCTCAAAAGAGAACTTATTACAATAAATATGGCTTAAGGCCATCTAATAACGATAACAGCGGAAGACTTGGAAGATAAGTGAGTCCATCAACTCCAACGGCATCACTGAGTATAGAACCACGACCTAAAAGGCACCTTGCTCGTCGTCTAAAAAGTCTGCAACATGAACGTTGCAACCCGAAACGGGTCAACACATGGAATATGCTGGCAATGTAACACATAGAGAATGATGGAGGAATAAAACTATACTACATGCATATTTGGCTGGTGGAAAGCTCTATGGTTGCAGTTTTGCGTAAAGCTAATTTTTCCCTACTGCAAAGGAATAAATTTTATTTAACTATCACGGTAGTTGTTAAACATTGAGAATGGTTGACAGCATTCTCAATCCCAATTAAGCATCATCACTAAAAACCCAACAAAATTAATTAGAGTAACATGATGATATTCACATGATAATCCAGGTACTAGATACTCAAGATGTCCATAACCGGGGACACGGCTAATCATGATTAGTTTATACACTCTACAGAGGTTTGCGCACTTTTTCCCACAAGACTCGATCTCCTCTGTTGGATTTCTCGCACTACAGGGTGGTTGAGAAACGGATGACCGAGACATAGTCTTTCAAAAGCGCTAGCACCTTACGATCGGGTAGACCGTACCACCTACATCCCCTACATCTGCTAGTCTACCACTGTAAGAGTTCGCATGACTTAGTCAACTATGCTAGAGCCCATAATAGCTTGTGGTTGCACACGGAAGTTTCCAGTATGAATAATCTCATGATCCCTTTGAGCCTGGGTGGCGGTCCAAAAAGAAAAACAGGCAATCGCTGGAATACCCAGGTGCCTCAATCCACCCAGATGTGTATTTAAGTTGCCACCTTAGATAAACCATTAAATTATCAATCTCACATCTGTCATGGATTTCACTCACCCAATCCACGTCTACTAGCATAGCATGGCATAACAAGCAAACGTAGAAGTAACTCCCAAAGGTTTGATAATGACAGGTAATAGGTACTACCTCAACTACTTCCCAAACCCGCAATTTAATTAGATCCTAATCATGCAATGGTGTGAGGGTTGATCTAATGCAATAAAAACTGGGTAGTAGGAAGTATGATCAAAGTGTTACTTGCCTTGCTGATGATCCGTGAAACCTAGCGATTTAAAGTAGCAAGCGGCGCACTCCGGATACTCTACCGCAAACAAACAAGCATACAATAAGTACTCAACTAAAGCACAGGTAAAACTCGAATAAAAGATCTAACCAGATAGTTCAACTTAAGAACTCCGATTGGCAAAAAGAACCAAATCGAACAAAGCAACCGAAGACAAACGGCAAAATAAATAAGCTCTCTTTACTAATCAGAATCTAGGGAAATTTTTACTAAGGCAAAAAGTTGTTTGAGTTGGTTAAACAAAAAGAGGGTTTCGAGACGAAACTCCAGGCGCTTGAGTCGCCTAATTCCGACAAACGAGTGAAAAGTTAAACTAAAACGAACATCGGATCAGAAATCACGATCAGAAAAATTGCGGATTTAATCCGAGAAAAAGAAAAACGACGAACAGGTTAACGAACGAACGTTCATTAACTGGAAGTAAACAATGAACACATTCGTTAAAAAGAACGGACAAGCAAACGCTCGCTAAATAAATAAACCGGAGAAAAACCAATCTATTTTAAAAAACGTAAAACTCGGGTTTTCTAAAAAACCGAAACGGCAGCCCCTTTCCTTGTCCAAGTAGGAGAGGAGGAAGGAAGGGAGAGAGGAGAGGAAGGAAAGGGGGGCGCCGCCCCTCCCTCCTTGTCCAATTCGGACTAGGGGGAGAGGGGGGGGCCTGCCCTGGCAGCCCCTTCTCTTCTCCACTTTAGGCCCATGAGGCCCATTAACCCCCCGGGGGGTTCCGTTAACCCCCCGGTACTTCGATTTTATCCGAAACTTCCCCGGAACACTTCCGGTGTCCGAATATAGCCGTCCAATATATCAATCTTTATGTCTCGACCATTTCGAGACTCCTCGTTATGTCCGCGATCATATCCGGAACTCTGAACCAACTTCGGTACATCAAAACTCATAAACTCATAATATAACTGTCATCGAAACCTTAAGCGTGCGGACCCTGCGGGTTCGAGAATAATGTAGACATGACCGAGACATGTCTCCGGTCAATAACCAATAGCGGAACCTGGATGCTCATATTGGCTCCCACATATTCTACGAAGATCTTTATCGGTCAGACCGCATAACAACATACGTTGTTCCCTTTGTCATCGGTATGTTACTTGCCCGAGATTCGATCGTCGGTATATCAATACCTAGTTCAATCTCGTTACCGGCAAGTCTCTTTACTCGTTCCGTAATACATCATCTCGCAACTAACTCATTTAGTTGCATTGCTGTAACACCCTGGATGTAACTTACCCAATATGTATTCCAACTCTTGCCGTTTCCGGTGTTAAGTTATTTTATTTTCTCGGGTTCGGGTCTTTGTCTCTGTGTGTTTTTATCATTGTCATGCATCTCATATCATGTCATTATGTGCATTACATTTGCATACGTGTTCATCTCATGCATTCGAGCATTTCCCCGTTGTCCGTTTTGCATTCCGGCGCTTCGTTCTTCTCCGGTGGTCATTTCTACCTTCCTTACGCGGTGGGGATTAAACATTTCCGGATTGGACCGAGACTTGCCAAGCGGCCTTGGTTTACTACCGGTAGACCGCCTGTCAAGTTTCGTACCATTTGGACTTCGTTTGATACTCCAACGGTTAACCGAGGGACCGAAAAGGCCTCGTGTGTGTTGCAGCCCAACACCCCTCCAATTTGGCCCAAACCCCACCAAAACCATCTCCATCATCTATAGCGTTCAATCACGATCGCGTGGCCGAAAACCGCACCTCATTTGGACTCTCCTAGCTCCTCCTATGCCTATATAAAGACCCCCTCCTCTAAATTTGCGGATCCCCTCTCCCAAACCCTAAAAAAATCGTCTCCGCCGCCACCCGGACACGTCCGGACGGAGCCGGACGCGTCCGCTGCCGCCCGCAACCAACCGGGGCGCGCCACATGGCGCGGGCGCCCCACATCGCCGCCTCCCGCCGCCGAGGCCCGCTCGGCCCACGGGGAGCCCGCCCCGGGCCAGATCGGGCCCGAGCCGCCCCGCTCCCTCCCGCCGCCGCCTTGCTCGGCTCCGGTCACCTCCGGTCGTCGCACCACCAGCTCCGGCGAGCTCGAGCCGCCGCCCGCCGCACTGGATCCCACGTCGCGCGCCGCTGCCAAGCCACGTCGTCGCCGGCGCCCATCTCCACCGCCTCGCCCTCGCTTTCCCCGGCCCGGATCCGGCCACCACGGCCCCTCCGGCGACCTCGCGCGGCTCCTCCGGCGAGATCCGCCGCCGCATCGGGTCGGGCGTGCGCCAGCTACAGTAAACCCTAGATCCACGGGTGGTGAATTTCTTCTAAGTCCCCAAATTCTCAGATCCATATGCTCCTGTTCATTGCATCGTAACTTTGCATCTGTAGCTCCGTTTTGGGCATATAGCATATCAAAATGTTTGCCTCAGAGAGTACATTATATCATTACATTGCATCACTTTCATTTGAGTTCATCTTGATGCCCGAAATGTTGTTAAAAGAGTGCTACTTGAGATAATTGTCAGATCTACTACTTCATTTAGATATTTGTCATTCTTGCCATGATTAATGTGTGCATGATATGCCCATGAGCTCTACATATGTTTTGTTAAGGGTTTTGTCATCTTTCCAGAGGTGCAACCCATGTATTTTTGTGATGTGTGTGGTGACTAGCACAAGCTTGCAAAGTGAGGCACTTGGTAATGCTGATTTCAGGGACTTAGCATTTCCACTAAGTCCTTGAGCTGTTTATCTCATATGGCCATATGTTCATGTTGTTTCTTAGTGATCCGTGCCTCTTTTGAGCATGATCAGTAATGATGTTTTGTTAATATTGTAGTGGTCTATCCATCCATGTCTTTGTTTGCAATTATGGAACACCCTAGCTTGAGTCAATCGAGCTCTACTTTTGCTACTTCGTGAATCTGGGCAGATTGTTGTCACATCCCTAGCTTCTGGTAATGCACTAGGCTAGACCCCTTGTGTTGCATCATGTTTAAATTTTTGCCTAAAATTGAAATGGGGATGTTCAAACCCTAGCATTAAATCAACTCAACTAGGGTAAGTTAAAATCTTTTCAATAAACCCAAAAGGCCCCTAAGAAAAGTTCATGATTTCTGGTTAAGGTGGAAACCTCTGCCAAAAATGATGAATATATCCTTAGGTCATTTTTGGATTTTTGAATTAAATCATATTGTATTTGACTTTGGGCTTTTAAATACTATAAATAATTTAAATGCTCAAATAAATGTTGGAAATTGATAAGGGTCACTGGAATAATTCAGAAAGCACCCATAATTATTTCCAGGATTTTATAAAATGATTTGATATTAAAACAAATCAAAAACAACCCTGCAAAATAGAAAACAGAGTTAAAATAAAACAGAACAGTAAATGAGAAAAAAAAGAGAGAGAGAAGCCCACTTACCTGGCCTTACCCGCGCAGCCACCAGAGCTGGCCCAGTTCCCCAGCCGGCCCAGCCCACCTCCTCCTCCCTTGTCCTCTTCCTCCTCTGCCAGGAGGACGAGCAGAGGCGAGGCGTGGCGCGCGTCGACGCCGGCCACCTCCTGCTTCGCGCTGGAGGCCTCCCCCTTCGAGTCTATCCATGCGTGGAGACGCCACGCAGCCGCCCGGAGCCGTCCAGCCCTCCCTCTCCTCCCCTGGACCCCGTTCCCTCCTCTGCTTCCCTCCCTGCACGCGCCCGAGCGGAGCCCATCGCCGCCGACGCCGTTACCGGGGCCACAGCCACCCCCTCGCTCCCACTATGCGTCCCTGAGCTCCGCCCTGACCCCGTGAAGCTACCCACGCGACGCACGCGACCAGAGGAGGCCGCAGTCGACCGGAGCATCATCGTCTTCACCTCCGGTGCCCGGAGATCGCCGCCGTCAATTCGCCGGCGCAGAAGCCTCCCCGAGCCCGCCCAGCTTCTCTTCCGACCCCATGTGAGCTCCTGCACCTTCCCTTATGCTCGCCCCCCCTGTTTCTCTCCGCTAGCTCGATTCCGCCGGAGCCGAGAGCTCATCGCCGCCGGCCATGATGCCTCCGTCGTTTTAGCCACCACAGCCCGTGCCTGAGTGTGTCAACGCGTTCGGTGCCCTCCCAGGAGCACGCAGATCCCACCAGCTCCTCCTCCCGAGCTCCCTAACGCCGACTCCGAGCTCACCCGAGCTCCGGTCGCCGCCTCGCTCGCCGTCGGCACCGATTCCGGCCGCCCCGAGTGCAACTGACTCCACCAGGAGCTTCGGCTCGTCCCCAGCTCCTCCTAGATGCCCTCCGCGGCCCATTTGGTCGCCGGAGTGGCCAAAACCACTCTCGCCGCCGCGCTAATGGTCGCCGCCGGCGAAACTCCGGCAGGAGCCGACGTGGCCAGTCATTAGGGCCTAACTACCCCCGCTAACCAACCCCCTAGGCCACTGACAGTGGGCCCCAGGGCTTAGTCAGAGCTAACCAGCCTGGGTCAACGCGGGATTAGTCCCTGTGTCACTGACCAGTGGACCCCACTGGTCAGGTTTGACCCGGGGCAGCCCTGTTGACTTGCTGACGCAAGCATGACGCAGTGCTGATGTCATAATTAATTTTCTGGAATTGTTTTAATTCTAAATAATCAGAAAATTCCAGAAAATTGTAAAAACTTCTAAAATTCATAGAAAATTAACCGTAACTCCAAATTA
The DNA here is from genome assembly GCF_018294505.1 of Triticum aestivum. Classification (NCBI taxonomy): domain Eukaryota; kingdom Viridiplantae; phylum Streptophyta; class Magnoliopsida; order Poales; family Poaceae; genus Triticum; species Triticum aestivum. The sequence goes on from NC_057800.1 coordinate 239,651,684, forward strand.
AATAATTTATATATGAAAAATTATCAGAAAAATTCAAAGAATCCATCTGTACCATTTTCATGCATGTTAGAACAACTTATAGCTGCTGTTTAGCACAAATCAAATAAAGGGCATTTAAATAATCACATATGGAGTTTGAATTTGAATCTTGTATTCAAACCAACTTCATTTAATCTGTTGCTAGTTGCATTGGCTCAAAACACATTCATTTTGCCATGTCATGATCATGCATCATATTGTGCATTGCATTGATTGTGTTCCTTTCTGTGTTGCCGGTATTTGTCCCCTCTCGATAGACGTGATACCGATGATGTGATCGTTGACACTGATGAAGACTCAATGTTATCTTCAGAAGTGCCAGGCAAGCAAAACCCCCTTGTTCATTCCGATACAATCCTACTCTCTCGCTCCTGCTCTCTTTTACTGCATTAGGACAACATCGATTCATCTGTTACTTGCTGCGGTAGTTGAACCCCTTTATCCTCTGCATGACCTGTCATTCCACAGTAATTAGATGAAACCCACTAGCATGAGTAGGAGTTGTTTGAGCCCTGATGTGCCTACTCATTCATGCTTGTTTGTCATGCCTGCTACTGCTTAGAGTTGAGTCAGGTCTGATTCATCGGGGATGAATCAGAGGTGTGTGAACATGTCCTACTGTGTGTGAGCTAAGTGTGTGAACACGATTTGGTAAAGGTAGCGGTGAGAGGCCATGTAGGAGTACATGGTGGGTTGTCTCATTGCAGCCGTCCTCAGGAACTGAGTTCTGTGTTTGTGATCCATGATTCAGCTACTACCACGCATTGGGCCCGAAACCAATGGACCCTCTCGGCTTCTTAATCACCCTTGTCCTCTGTCCAGGAGTTGCAAGTAGTTTCTGGTGTTTGTAGTATGCTGGAGGCCGTGGACAGCGCTGACCGTAGGGGTGGGCTGTGATGCGGTAGGCACGTGGCCGGGTAAACCGGGCACCCGTTTGGTGTCACGGAACCCTGTACACATCGTTTGGGGCTGTGAGCGAAACTCCGGCCGGATCTCCTCATGGATGGAACCCGAATAGGCGATAAACCTGGACTAGAGACTTGAGTGTTTAGGTAGGCCGTGGCCGACACCCACGTTGGGCTTCCGCTTGAAGGTTGCCGAGTACATGTCGTGTAAACGACGGTAAGTGGTGAGAGCGTGTGTGAAGAAGTACCCCCTGCAGGGTTAATATGATCTATTCGAATAGCCGTGTCCGCGGTAAAGGACTTCTGGGTTGCTTATATCAGTTCATAGACAAGTGAAAGTGGATACTTTAAAATGCGCAAGATAAGCGTGAGTGCTATGGATGGCGTTCTCGTAGGGAGACGGGAGCGGATCCATAGTGGTGTATTGATATGGTGAATATGTGGACTCGTGTGCGCCACCTCAAAAGAGTTACTTGCAGTCGTAGTTCAGGATAGCCACCGAGTCAAAGCTGGCTTGCTGCAGTTAAACCCCACCATCCCCTTTGTTGATAATGATGCATATGTAGATAGTTCTGATGTAAGTCTTGCTGGGTACATTTGTACTCACGTTTGCCTATTTTATGTTTTTGCAGAGAGACTTCAGTCTCACTAGTATTTCCGCGTGGTCTTCGACGTTTAGCTTGATACCTCAGCTACGATCTTGTGCCCTCGGCAGGATCTGATAGATAGTCAGGCTTCTCAGCCTTTTTCATTTATAGTTGTCTGTACTCAGACATGATAGCTTCCGCTTGTGCTTTGATTTGTATGCTCTGAATGTTGGGTCATGAGACCCCTGTTTGTAATATCTCGCTCCTCGGAGCCTATTGAATAAATTACTTGAGTCGTAGAGTCATGTTGTGATGCCATGTTGTATTTGCACATATCGAGCATATTGTGTGTATGTTATTGAAATGCTTGGTATGTGTGGGATCTGACCATCTAGTTGTTCATCTTTAGTAGCCTCTCTTACGGGGAAATGTCTCCTAGTGTTTCACTGAGCCATGGTAGCTTGCTACTGCTCCGGAACACTTAGGCTGGCCGGCATGTGTCCTTCTTCGTTCCTGTGTCTGTCCCTTCGGGGAAATGTCACGCGATGAATACCGGAGTCCTGTTAGCCCGCTACAGCCCGGTTCACCGGAGTCCTGCTAGCCCAGTGCTACAGCCTGGTTTCACTCGCTGATGACCGACACGTTCGATGCTGGGTCATGGATGCCTGTCCCTGTAAGTCTGTGCCACTTTGGGTTTACGACTAGCCATGTCAGCCCGGGCTCCTTATCATATGGATGCTAGCGACACTATCATATACGTGTGCCAAAAGGCGCAAACGGTCCCGGGCAAAGGTAAGGCGACACCCGTGGGAATACCGTGCGTGAGGCCGCAAAGTGATATGAGGTGTTACATGCTAAATCGATGTGGCATTGAGTCAGGGTCCTGACAGCGTTGGTATCAGAGCTTGACTGCCTGTAGGATTACCAAGCCAAACTGGTCGAAGTTGAGTCTAGATATTCTTTAGTTATGTAAGGGAATTGATTGTGGGATGGAACGTAAGGCTCTTTTTACTCCTTATACCTCATGGCCTTCTGATCTGAGTCATCATCTTCTCTTCTACGGGGATTAAGAACTAGGCTATCTCTTCTTTCCATCAGGATCACGTGTTACTAATCCGTAGACTTATAAGATTGTTGGGCTTAAGCCTCGTTTCAGTTCCTACTACTTCTATATGTTAATTATTGATCTCGAGACCTTGATATTGTGCTTCTGAGTGGTTATGCCACCATTTTTGTGAATGTCTCAAATCTTTTCTGAGCATTTACAGCCGTTATGCTGTCCGAGTCATCCCAGGTTTCTAAGCAGTCTGATGCAATTGCAAATCCTTTCTTCCTGTTTCAATGTTTCCATGGGCCAGATTAACCACACTAATCAGTGAGTTGAGGTACTCCGTTACCTTGACATATATGTTGGAGATACTATTATGGCCCTAGGTGTTTAGGGAGTCACCTAGTAATCTAGCAATGTTTTGTGTCCCAGTGTGATGATTCTGGCTTTTATTCTCGAAAGCATCCCGTGATGCCACTTAGTAGTAGACATTCTACTCCTTGGGTTTTCGAACCAAGATTCACCATACTTGCTTCATGTTGATAGTGTCTGCTAGTTCCTTTAGGGTATTAGTAACCTTTGCATTGGTCCTCGAGGTCCATGGTATTTCCCTTCTTCCAAATACTATGAACCACTTATGGCAGTAGTTTGTTGGATCAAAAGATCATAACCAGAGTGCTCTCGATGGGTTCTCCATGCTATATTGTGACTCTGCCAGCTCAACCTTTCTGCATGGGTTATCCGGAAGAAATATGTTGAACTTCGTCCGACATACTAACCTATGCATCCACAACTCAGAAAATTATATGTTCCTTTGAGTTGTTCTCCGTAGTTGCATTCTGACCCTCGTCTATCAATTGATAGTCAGGAGTATGCGTGCGTTCGTTCATCGATGCCTATGACTCTTGTGGTCTGTCAAGCCATTCTATTCCGGAATGACTAGGAGAAACAAACTCCAGTACCTCTTCCATATCTAGGATTGGGTCAAAGCAATTGTATTCCGCAGATCAAAATGCTAATCCAGCTTCTGGTCTGTTCTACCTTGAAGTATTACCATCTTTATATCGAGATTGTTATAGGAATTGCACACCATCCTATGAACTCTTGGTACAGTGATACTTCTTGCCATCATTGTTCATTCCTCGGTTCCTATGTTATTGTCACCGGAATGCCGACAAATGAATCATGGTGTGTGAAATCAATACTCCTAGCAACCTCGTTGCTTGGTAGTTAAAGGATAATAATTTCATTCTTAGTATGTTGGTTTTTGAATCATCCTTCTAAGACTGATCGTGCTACCTAGTCCTTATTTTGGTGCACCCTTCGATTGATGAGTTAGGATTTTGTCAAGTCCTCACCCATTTGATCATATCGTCTTGCCCTGAAAAGCAAGATTGATCTCGAGCTTAGTAACATATCGGTGGTTCGTGACTTTCCAAATATCTTCTTGGAGGTGTTACCGGGTTGTCACCTGACCGTTATGTTGAGTTCGTGATCAAGTTGGTTTCTTGTGAACCACCTTCTCTCCAAGAATCGGCGTTAGATACCCCTGAGCTAGTTGGTTAAGCTAGACAACAACTTGGAGAGTTGGAAGATAAAAGCTTGCCTGACTTAGTTCGTCCCAAAGGGATATTCTTGTGTAGTGTGTGTTGGAGAAAGATGATATCTTCATCGATTGGTCCTTGTGATCAGTTGCTGGACCTATTGTCTTATCAATCCTTTGATTTGAGTGTGGGCTATCGTCAAATCAAATCAGTACCAACGATGCTCGTAATGTTGTCTTATTCGTGGTTGATTCCTCGAGCATACACCATTACATCTCTGGTCTGACCAATGCTACTACTTGTTCACTTAACTATGGAATTCCTTTTAAAAAGGAAACCTAAATGAATTGTTGTTGAGCCCATTGACAACATCCTTATCTCCTCCATAATTTTGTTGAACATTAAGCTAGTGTTGGAAATTTTTGAAAGCATTTGTTCATGCTAGCTCATGAAGCATATGTTTGGATGAAGGTAGTGACTTCCTTTAATTCATGTGCATCTGATGCAAGTTGCCGCCGTGGATTCGAGAAAGTCAATGTTGCTTTCTTTGGAATCATTCCAAATCAGTCATGCACACGTGCGAAGAATGCTGTGGTTTGAAGACTTGCAACCTTCAATCTATATGTATCCCTAGCACACCAAGCCACTGATTGATTTGTTCAAGGAGAAGGAGTTTCTTCATAAGAGCTAATCCGGACTTATGTAAGGACTTCGATACCCTCGTTGATGGTTTCCCCTCCTGAACTCGGTAGTGTTTTATTATAAGACTACTATGTGGTCATGCTTGTCTGGGACAGCGTGTTCACATGTTTGTAGCAGAACCAGCTCATGTTTTGGAGCTTAGTATCGTAGTTCATTCCCCGAGAATCTCGCAATGTCATCTCGTCGATTTGTGTTGCAAATTTCCGTTTTTCTTCCTAGACTCGATGAGTCTGGAATATCCTGACACCAACCAGATCTGAATCTCAGGCAGATATGATGGTTGGAATATTTCCCAAGAATTATAATATTGGTCGCGCGATAACCGGTAAAGTGGATGTCGTGGCCAACACACCCAGCCGGAAGACCTGTTATTATAATATCTTGATTGATGAAGTTGGCCACCTCCCCATAAGGATTTCGTAGGGTTTGCTCCCTAGTTGCCCCTATGGATTTTTGTGTTTCCGAAGTCCGACCTTTACTTGATGTTCTAGATACAAAACCATATCTATGAATGGGTTACACTAGCACATCAAGGAGAACATTAGAAGCCGAGTGCTAAATGTCTCTCGGTCGATCATCCAGATTTTTATTTCCTTGGCCTCGCTAAGGTGAAATCTGAGAAAGTGTTATCTTCCTTTGCATCTGCATCATCCATCATCATTCATCATGGCAGCAAGTTGTGTTACCGGACCCTTGACACGGATGTTGGTAAAACCTTGATGAATATGGAAATGCTCAAGTTCTTGAGAGCACGCACAAGCTCTAGGTGTTATCGTCGGCACTAACTGGGTTTGCTCTCAGCTTCCTCGGCAATGCTATGATCTTTTCAAACAGTGAATTCACTCTCTGTTGTTGGGTTCTTCCCCAGTTACCAGAATCATTCCCAGCATTTGCATTCTGTTTCCAGCTTGCCCAGCCAATGTGCCATTCTACCATGGGTCCCTTCCATTTCCGGTGATAAGCAAAATCATACATTGCGTTGTCTTCAACAAGGTAATCCACATCATCCAAGTCTGAGTATGCCATTCTACCCACCCCCCTCCAAACGATCGCTTGAGAATTGCCTTAGGCTGGTATAAAGGTTTTAAATGATCTCTGAATCAAAGGTAATTCTTTTTCCACTTAAGGGGATAATCTACGAATCACCCTCCTTCAGGATGTTTCGTCGTGGTATCATGGCAACTCAACTCCTCGCTACGTTGACAATCGTTTACCACCTTCCTAAGCGTGAAATTGTGGTCTACCTAGTGAACCTCCGTCATCCGTTTCTTCCACCCCTCTTGATGTGTATCTCGTGTCTCAACCCGAGAGACGGTTCTATGTCTCATTCCGGGAGATAATCCTGAGTTGTTCGATCTTAGAGAAGACCGATCCTTCCAGAGTTTTCCTTTCCTCTTCTTGTCATGATTAGCTGGAATTCTCAGAACAAGACGACAAGACAAAGATGGTGTGCAAATCAACGTTCATTTGAAGTGCAACCGGGATCGTGAAGATTATACTAGTTGCGTTCCCCTTCACCTTACCCTACGCTTGAATCTCGAGACGAGATTCTTGTTTAGTGGGGGTGAGTTGTCACATCCCTAGCTTCTGGTAATGCACTAGGCTAGACCCCTTGTGTTGCATCATGTTTAAATTTTTGCCTAAAATTGAAATGGGGATGTTCAAACCCTAGCATTAAATCAACTCAACTAGGGTAAGTTAAAATCTTTTCAATAAACCCAAAAGGCCCCTAAGAAAAGTTCATGATTTCTGGTTAAGGTGGAAACCTCTGCCAAAAATGATGAATATATCCTTAGGTCATTTTTGGATTTTTGAATTAAATCATATTGTATTTGACTTTGGGCTTTTAAATACTATAAATAATTTAAATGCTCAAATAAATGTTGGAAATTGATAAGGGTCACTGGAATAATTCAGAAAGCACCCATAATTATTTCCAGGATTTTATAAAATGATTTGATATTAAAACAAATCAAAAACAACCCTGCAAAATAGAAAACAGAGTTAAAATAAAACAGAACAGTAAATGAGAAAAAAAAGAGAGAGAGAAGCCCACTTACCTGGCCTTACCCGCGCAGCCACCAGAGCTGGCCCAGTTCCCCAGCCGGCCCAGCCCACCTCCTCCTCCCTTGTCCTCTTCCTCCTCTGCCAGGAGGACGAGCAGAGGCGAGGCGTGGCGCGCGTCGACGCCGGCCACCTCCTGCTTCGCGCTGGAGGCCTCCCCCTTCGAGTCTATCCATGCGTGGAGACGCCACGCAGCCGCCCGGAGCCGTCCAGCCCTCCCTCTCCTCCCCTGGACCCCGTTCCCTCCTCTGCTTCCCTCCCTGCACGCGCCCGAGCGGAGCCCATCGCCGCCGACGCCGTTACCGGGGCCACAGCCACCCCCTCGCTCCCACTATGCGTCCCTGAGCTCCGCCCTGACCCCGTGAAGCTACCCACGCGACGCACGCGACCAGAGGAGGCCGCAGTCGACCGGAGCATCATCGTCTTCACCTCCGGTGCCCGGAGATCGCCGCCGTCAATTCGCCGGCGCAGAAGCCTCCCCGAGCCCGCCCAGCTTCTCTTCCGACCCCATGTGAGCTCCTGCACCTTCCCTTATGCTCGCCCCCCTGTTTCTCTCCGCTAGCTCGATTCCGCCGGAGCCGAGAGCTCATCGCCGCCGGCCATGATGCCTCCGTCGTTTTAGCCACCACAGCCCGTGCCTGAGTGTGTCAACGCGTTCGGTGCCCTCCCAGGAGCACGCAGATCCCACCAGCTCCTCCTCCCGAGCTCCCTAACGCCGACTCCGAGCTCACCCGAGCTCCGGCCGCCGCCTCGCTCGCCGTCGGCACCGATTCCGGCCGCCCCGAGTGCAACTGACTCCACCAGGAGCTTCGGCTCGTCCCCAGCTCCTCCTAGATGCCCTCCGCGGCCCATTTGGTCGCCGGAGTGGCCAAAACCACTCTCGCCGCCGCGCTAATGGTCGCCGCCGGCGAAACTCCGGCAGGAGCCGACGTGGCCAGTCATTAGGGCCTAACTACCCCCGCTAACCAACCCCCTAGGCCACTGACAGTGGGCCCCAGGGCTTAGTTAGAGCTAACCAGCCCGGGTCAACGCGGGATTAGTCCCTGTGTCACTGACCAGTGGACCCCACTGGTCAGGTTTGACCCGGGGCAGCCCTGTTGACTTGCTGACGCAAGCATGACGCAGTGCTGATGTCATAATTAATTTTCTGGAATTGTTTTAATTCTAAATAATCAGAAAATTCCAGAAAATTGTAAAAACTTCTAAAATTCATAGAAAATTAACCGTAACTCCAAATTAAATAATTTATATATGAAAAATTATCAGAAAAATTCAAAGAATCCATCTGTACCATTTTCATGCATGTTAGAACAACTTATAGCTGCTGTTTAGCACAAATCAAATAAAGGGCATTTAAATAATCACATATGGAGTTTGAATTTGAATCTTGTATTCAAACCAACTTCATTTAATCTGTTGCTAGTTGCATTGGCTCAAAACACATTCATTTTGCCATGTCATGATCATGCATCATATTGTGCATTGCATTGATTGTGTTCCTTTCTGTGTTGCCGGTATTTGTCCCCTCTCGATAGACGTGATACCGATGATGTGATCGTTGACACTGATGAAGACTCAATGTTATCTTCAGAAGTGCCAGGCAAGCAAAACCCCCTTGTTCATTCCGATACAATCCTACTCTCTCGCTCCTGCTCTCTTTTACTGCATTAGGACAACATCGATTCATCTGTTACTTGCTGCGGTAGTTGAACCCCTTTATCCTCTGCATGACCTGTCATTCCACAGTAATTAGATGAAACCCACTAGCATGAGTAGGAGTTGTTTGAGCCCTGATGTGCCTACTCATTCATGCTTGTTTGTCATGCCTGCTACTGCTTAGAGTTGAGTCAGGTCTGATTCATCGGGGATGAATCAGAGGTGTGTGAACATGTCCTACTGTGTGTGAGCTAAGTGTGTGAACACGATTTGGTAAAGGTAGCGGTGAGAGGCCATGTAGGAGTACATGGTGGGTTGTCTCATTGCAGCCGTCCTCAGGAACTGAGTTCTGTGTTTGTGATCCATGATTCAGCTACTACCACGCATTGGGCCCGAAACCAATGGACCCTCTCGGCTTCTTAATCACCCTTGTCCTCTGTCCAGGAGTTGCAAGTAGTTTCTGGTGTTTGTAGTATGCTGGAGGCCGTGGACAGCGCTGACCGTAGGGGTGGGCTGTGATGCGGTAGGCACGTGGCCGGGTAAACCGGGCACCCGTTTGGTGTCACGGAACCCTGTACACATCGTTTGGGGCTGTGAGCGAAACTCCGGCCGGATCTCCTCATGGATGGAACCCGAATAGGCGATAAACCTGGACTAGAGACTTGAGTGTTTAGGTAGGCCGTGGCCGACACCCACGTTGGGCTTCCGCTTGAAGGTTGCCGAGTACATGTCGTGTAAACGACGGTAAGTGGTGAGAGCGTGTGTGAAGAAGTACCCCCTGCAGGGTTAATATGATCTATTCGAATAGCCGTGTCCGCGGTAAAGGACTTCTGGGTTGCTTATATCAGTTCATAGACAAGTGAAAGTGGATACTTTAAAATGCGCAAGATAAGCGTGAGTGCTATGGATGGCGTTCTCGTAGGGAGACGGGAGCGGATCCATAGTGGTGTATTGATATGGTGAATATGTGGACTCGTGTGCGCCACCTCAAAAGAGTTACTTGCAGTCGTAGTTCAGGATAGCCACCGAGTCAAAGCTGGCTTGCTGCAGTTAAACCCCACCATCCCCTTTGTTGATAATGATGCATATGTAGATAGTTCTGATGTAAGTCTTGCTGGGTACATTTGTACTCACGTTTGCCTATTTTATGTTTTTGCAGAGAGACTTCAGTCTCACTAGTATTTCCGCGTGGTCTTCGACGTTTAGCTTGATACCTCAGCTACGATCTTGTGCCCTCGGCAGGATCTGATAGATAGTCAGGCTTCTCAGCCTTTTTCATTTATAGTTGTCTGTACTCAGACATGATAGCTTCCGCTTGTGCTTTGATTGTATGCTCTGAATGTTGGGTCATGAGACCCCTGTTTGTAATATCTCGCTCCTCGGAGCCTATTGAATAAATTACTTGAGTCGTAGAGTCATGTTGTGATGCCATGTTGTATTTGCACATATCGAGCATATTGTGTGTATGTTATTGAAATGCTTGGTATGTGTGGGATCTGACCATCTAGTTGTTCATCTTTAGTAGCCTCTCTTACGGGGAAATGTCTCCTAGTGTTTCACTGAGCCATGGTAGCTTGCTACTGCTCCGGAACACTTAGGCTGGCCGGCATGTGTCCTTCTTCGTTCCTGTGTCTGTCCCTTCGGGGAAATGTCACGCGATGAATATCGGAGTCCTGTTAGCCCGCTACAGCCCGGTTCACCGGAGTCCTGCTAGCCCAGTGCTACAGCCTGGTTTCACTCGCTGATGACCGACACGTTCGATGCTGGGTCATGGATGCCTGTCCCTGTAAGTCTGTGCCACTTTGGGTTTACGACTAGCCATGTCAGCCCGGGCTCCTTATCATATGGATGCTAGCGACACTGTCATATACGTGTGCCAAAAGGCGCAAACGGTCCCGGGCAAAGGTAAGGCGACACCCGTGGGAATACCATGCGTGAGGCCGCAAAGTGATATGAGGTGTTACATGCTAGATCGATGTGGCATTGAGTCGGGGTCCTGACAATTGTCTACTTGTTAGTGATTTTGCCGATGATGTTGTAGTTGATCCGTGCATGCTATGCTATTGTTCTTGCCATGTCTTGCATTTTGTGTATTCTTGATGGGTGTATTCTTAGATTGTCATGACTTGCTCCGTAGTGAGTACATCGAGCTCGTAAACATGCCTACTTGATATCTGTTTTCAGCATGCTCCAGTTTTCACTAAGTCTGAGAACTGATTATGTTTTTGCCATGTTCACATGCTTGCAAATGTATTTTCTGATCCCTTTTGGCTCAAGGTCACTAAGGGACTTTTGTTAAGATCTTTTAGTAGCTCCATGCCATGCTTTACTTTGCCATGTTCAGGTCCTGTAGCATGTAGTTTTGTTGCTCCAAAGAGTGTTACCTGATCTGAAATTCCAGACAAGTGTTAATTTCACTAAGTCTGAGATCTGTTTACCATATGCATTTTTGCCATGCTTGTTTGAACCTGTTAATGGATGAATTGGCCGTAGCTCAGTGCTAGACTTTTGTTAAGCATCATGAATGCATCCCTGCCATATATTTTGTTGTCATGTTTGAGTGCCTTAACATGTTCATCTCATTGCATTTAGATGGCTACTTGCTGTAAATCGCAGACCGGTGTCATATTTGAATCGCTTGCCATTTCCAAACCGTAACTCCGATTCCGGCGCTCTTTATATCGTTTTCAAGCGATTTCATCTCATCTTTCCAGTGGCACACTTGGATTTCCATGTTAAGGCCAGGTTCATGCATCCCTTGTCAAATCTTGCATATGCATCCCGCATCGCATCCCACATAGCATACCATCTTTGCATCATATTGTTTGATCCTTGCATGTGGTTGATTGTGTCCTTGTTGCTTGTTTGTCTTGTTTGGGTAGAGCCGGAAGACGAGTTTGCTAACGAGGAGCACGTTGAGTTTGCTTTTGAGGATCCAGTCAACTCTGACAACTTTGCAGGCAAGATGATCATACCCTCAAAATCACTACTATCTTTGCTATGCTAGATGCTCGCTCTTTTGCTATGCCTATGCTACGATGCCTACCACTTGCTTTCAAGCCTCCCAAATTGCCATGTCAAACCTCTAACCCACCATGTCCTAGCAAACCGTTGATTGGCTATGTTACCGCTTTGCTCAGCCCCTCTTATAGCGTTGCTAGTTGCAGGTGAAGATTGGAGACCGTTCCTTGTTGGAACAGTATTTACTTGTTGGGATATCATTATATTGCCATGTTATCTTAATGCATCTATATACTTGGTAAAGGGTGGAAGGCTCGGCCTCTCGCCTAGTGTTTTGTTCCAGTCTTGCCGCCCTAGTTTCCGTCATATCGGTGTTATGTTCCCGGATTTTTGCGTTCTTTACGCGGTTGGGTTATAATGGGAACCCCTTGATAGTTCGCCCAACCTTGGTTTTACCATTTTCCACCTAGCCTCTTTTTCCCTTGGGTTTCCGGAGCCCGAGGGTCATCTTATTTTAAACCCCCCGGGCCAGTGCTCCTCTGAGTGTTGGTCCACCTGTCAGCTGCCGGTGGCCACCAGGGGCAACTCTGGGCTGGCCTACCCGTACCTAGGACAATCTGAGTGTGCCCTGAGAAAGAGATATGTGTAGCTCCTATCGGGATTTGTCGGCACATTCGGGCGGTGTGCTGGATTAGTTTTAACCTATCGGAGTGTCTTGAAGAACCGAGGTACCGAGTCTGATCGGAACGTCTCGGGAGGAGGTCTATTCCTTCGTTGACCGTGAGAGCTTGTCATGGGCTAAGTTGGGACTCCCCTGCAGGGATTTGAACTTTCGAAAGCCGTGCCCGCGGTTATGGGCAGATGGGAATTTGTTAATGTCCGGTTGTAGATAACTTGAACCTTAATTTAATTAAAATGAATCAACTGTGTGAGTTACCGTGATGGCCTCTTCTCAGCAAAGTCCGGGAAGTGGACACGGTGTTGGAGTAATGCTTGCCGCAGGATTGCTCTTTAGTTATGCATTCGCGGTTTGCCTTCTCTTCTCGCTCTCTGTTGCGAATAGGTTAGCCACCATATATGCTAGTCGCTTGCTGCAGCTCCACTTATATTTACCTTGCCTAACCTATTAAGCTTAAATAGTCTTGATCGCGAGGGTGCGAGATTGCTGAGTCCCTGTGGCTCACAGATTACTATTACACCAGATGCAGGGCCTGATGATTCCGCTCCAGGTGACGCGCTTGAGCTCAAGTGGGATTTCGACGAGGACTCTCAACGATATTATGTTTCCTTTCCTGATGATCAGTAGTGGTGCCCAGTTGGGGTGATCGGGACCGTGTCGCATGTTGGGTTGTCTTTTCTTTTGGCGCCGTAGTCGGCCCATGAGTGTTTGAATGATGTAATGTTATTTATGTGCCTTGTTTGACGTGGCAAGTGTAAGCCAACTATGTTATCTCCCCTTTTATTATCTATATATTACATGGGATGTTGTGAAGATTGCCTAACTTGCGACATATGCCTTCAATGCGATTATGCCTCTAAGTCGTGCCTCGACACGTGGGAGATATAGTCGCATCGAGGGTGTTACAAGTTGGTAATCAGAGCCTTCCCCGACCTTAGGAGCCCCATTGCTTGATCGTTTTTAGTGGCCGAGTTGTGTCTAGAAAAATGTTTTGAGTCATTTAGGAATTATATATCGGAGAGTTTAGGAATTCTTTTTACTTCCCAGTCTCCTCATCGCTCTGGTAAGGCATCCTGACATAGAGTTTTGACTCTTCTCTTCTCAAATTTCACTAAAAAAATTTAGGATCACGCGGGGTATCTTGGAATCGTTCCGATGGTTTTATGATGAGAACATTGTCTTGGTGCCTCCTGTCAGGGGTTTTGTGGAAGTGTCCCGGGGAGTTGAGCTCTGGTGTTGTCGTCATAATTTTATCGTTGCAATTTTGGAATACCTGAGTTTAGTACGCCGACATCGAAAATCTCTTTTATGCAGTTCGTTGGTGAGATAACCTCGACGCCACCCAGTACTGGGGCGGGAGTTCGAGTATCGCCATAACTTGTATAACGGATGCTTTTCGAAGGTTGACGTAGATGGTTTCCGAAGTTTTTCTCGGTTATGTGTTGAAGGATGGATACAACTGGATGTAGGAATTGCTAGATTTGGGTGAGATATTATGCTTCCCCTATATCCCCAACACCTGATTGCATAACCAGAAAGGTTCGGGGTTCATAGGTGGGAATTCAAGTAGCTCTGGCCTTCTTACGGAATTGGTTTGAGATTGATTCTAACGAGATCCATCTGATCCGTACCTTGTGATATTCTCTACCAAGTCAAGTGGTTTCTCACCTTCCATGGATATGTGACCATTTCAGAGGAATCATCATTCATTTTGTTCGGATAGTGAACTTAATGTTGCAATTTTCAATCCGTGGATTCAGCTCCTTTTTCTTTATAGTGCATGTGGTAGACCCTTCAGGATGGCCTCCCGCTAAGAGCCCATCAGAATCAGAATCAAAGATTCGCCACCACCTCCACCTCCTCCAGGCATGGAAGTCTGATTGCCAACAATGCAAAACCAGTTGAGATCATGGAAATTCTCCAAGAAGCGCAATCAGGTGTCAGGACCCCGACTCAATGTCACATCGATCTAGCTGGTAACACCTCATATCACTTTGCGGCCTCACGCACGGTATCCCCACGGGTGTCGTCTTACCTTTTTCCCGGGACCGTTTGCGCCTTTTGGCTCACGTATATGATAGTGTCGCTAGCATCCATATGATAAAGAGCCCGGGCTGACATGACTAGTCGTAAACCCAAAGTGGCACAGACTTACAGGGACAGGCATCCATGACCCAGCTTCGAACGTGTCGGTCATCAGCAAGTGGGTCCGGGCTGTAGCACTGGGCTAGCAGGACTCCGGTAAACCGGGCTGTAGCGGGCTAACAGGACTCCGGTACTCAAAGCGTGACATTTCCCCGAAGGGACAGACACAGGAACGAAGAAGGACACATGCCGGCCAGCCTAAGTGTTCCAGAGCAGTAGCAAGCTACCATGGCTCAGCGGTAACACTAGGAGACATTTCCCGGTAAGAGAGGCTACTAAAGATAAACAACTAGATAGTCAGATCCCACACATACCAAGCATTTCAATCATACACACATTATGCTCGATATGTGCAAATACAACGAAGCATCACAACATGACTCTACGACACAAGTACTTTATTTAAGGCTCAGGGAGCCATACATAATATACACACAAAGTTACGGGTCTCACGACCCAACATACAAGTTATACAATCATACAAGCCAACAGCGGAAGTAACTTGTCTGAGTACAGACAACTAGTAAAATAAAAGAGGCTTGGAAAGCCTGGCTATACTATGTGGTCCTCCACAAGCTCAGGGTCACCACCTGGGTCTTTAGCCTACTCGTTGATGTCAACGTCTACATAGAACCCATCAGAAGGGGTTGCAGCGTCTTCTGTAAAAAATGTAGATTATAGCAACATGAGTACAAAGGTACTCAGCAAGACTTACATCAGATCCTACATACATGCATAGTATCAAGAAGGGTTGGTGGAGTTATTGCAGCAAGCCAGCTTTGACTCTTGGCTAGACTATCCTACGATACTCCATTTGAAATAGTTTTGCGCACACGAGTCCACCATTCACCACTTCAATACACTACCGAGGATCCACCTCCGTCTTCCTACGGAAGAGCCATCCTCGGCACTCACACTTATCTTGAGGCTTTTAATAGTTTCCATTTACTTGTCTATGAACTGTATAGGCAACCAAGTAGTCCTTCACCGCGGACGCGGCTATTCGAATAGATCATGTTAACCCTGCAGGGGTGTACTTCTTCATACACGCTCTCACCACTTATCGTCGTTTACACGACATGTACTCGGCAACCTTCAAGCGGAAGCCCAACGTGGGTGTCGGCCACGACCTACCTAATCACCTAAGCTTCCAGTCCAGGTTTATCGCCTATTCAGGTTCCATCCGCAGGGAGTCCGGCCGAGGTTTCCCATACGGCCCCGAACGATGTGAACAGGGTTCCCGAGATACCTAACGGGTATTCGGTACACCCGGCCACGTACCTACCGCATCACAGCCCACCCCTACGGTCAGCGCTGTCCACGGCCTCCAGTAGGCTACAAACACCAGAAACTACTTGCAACTCCTGGACGGAGAGCTAGGGTGAATAAGAAGTCGAGAGGGTCCATTGGTTTCGGGCCCAATGCATGGTAGTAGCTGATTCTTAAATCACACATACAGATCTCAGTGCTTAAGGTCGGCTTCAATGAAACAACCCACCATGTACTCCTACATGGCCTCTCATCGATACCTTTACCAAATCGTGTTCACCACACCACTCTCATTACCGACATAATCATTTCACTCTAGCCCATCACCCAGATGAACCAGACCTGACACGACTCTAAGCATAGCAGGCATAGCAAGGTAGGAACAACACATACATATGGCTCAATCAACTCCTACACATGCTAGTGGGTTTCATCTAGTTACTGTGGCAATGACAGGTCATGCAGAGGAAATGGGTTCAACTACCGTAGCACACAGCAGTTTGAATCGCGTTGTCTTAATGCAGTAAAAGAGAGCAGGAGCGAGAACATGGGATTGTATCGATATGATCAAATGGTTGGTTGCTTGCCTGATGGTTCGTTGCACGGATACGATTCCTCGTTAGGGTAATCACGGTACTCCTCGGGGACAGATCCTGTCGCAAAGGATAACGATACACAGGCATCACCAAACAATGTGCAACAATATGATGCATGCACGAAACATGGCAATATGAGTGTGTTGGGCTAATGCAACTAAAACCAGATGTGTTTGAGCAAATTTGAATCAAAGATTCAAATTCCAAATTCAAATATGGCCTTTTAAAGTGCCTTTTCTTGTTCTGATTGAAACATCAAGTTAACTTGTTTGATCATGCATGAAAATAGTACAGATGGATAGATTGGATTTTTCTGATCATTTTTCATATATTATTTGTCCAATTTGGAGTTACAGAATAAAAGTTATGAATTTTTGAAGTTTAAATAATATTCTGGAATTTCCTGATTTAAATTAAATTCCAGAAATATCATTTACTGCGTCAGCCTGACATCACAGTGACATCAGCAGGTCAACAGGGCTGGCTCAGGTCAAACCTGACGTGTGGGGTCCACACGTCAGTGACCAGGGGCTAAGCCCGCGTTGACCCCGGGCTGGTTAGCTTTGACTAACCCCTGGGGCCCACTTGTCAGCGTCAGTAGGTGGTGGATTAGTGGCTAATTAACTAGGCCACGTCAGCTCGCCGGAGTTCTGGCCGGCGGCGACCAACAGTGCGGCGGCGATAGTGGTTTTGGTCGTTTCGGCCACCAAATGGAACGTGGCGACCACCGGAGTGAAGCTGAGGACGACCCGCGGCTCTTGGCGGAGTCCGTTGGGGTCGGGGTGGCCGGAGTTGACGGCGGTGAGCTCGGCTGCGGCCGCCGGGGTTCGGTCGTGCGTGGGATTGGTGCTGGAGCTCGAAGTCGAGCAAAGTGAGGCGCTAGGGATGCTCTACGGGTTCTTGCGAACGTGTTGGACTCGCCGGGGTGACCAAATGGTCACCGGAGCTGCGTCGACGGCGAGCTCGGCGACGGCGGAGGTTCGGCCGAGGTGGGGATGCAGCTACGGTGAGGGAACGAGGGGAAGGAGAGGGGGAAACGGCTCGGGGGCTCACCGCGGTTGCAGTGGGCGTCGAAGCGGGCTCGGGGACGCGCTGGAGACGGCGAATTCGTCGGCGACGGTGGTCGGAGCCCGAAGAGGGGAACGGCGACGTGGCGGCGATGCAGGGCTTCCGGGGACTCGTGGAGCGGTGGGGAGGAAGAGGGAGTTGTGGCGGAGCTTCTGAGCTACTCGGGGGAGCGAGGGGTGGCCGGAGGCAGTGGCTAAGGCGAACGGCGGCGACGGTGTGCTTCGGCCGAGAGCGAGAGAGAGCGAGGGAGAAACGGGGGAGAGTGAGCGAGAGCAGGGGGGATCGGGACGGGCTGCGGGCGTCGTCCACGCGGCCAGGAGGGCGTCGGCAAGCAGGAGGTGGCCGCGCGGCCGCGCGCGCGCGAGCACGCAGCAGCTTCGGGGCGTGGGGAGGAAGACGACGGGGAGCTACAGTGCTGGGCTGGCTAGCTGGGCCGGGCTGAACAGGGAGGAGCCCAGGTAAGCTTCTCCCTTTTAGTTTTTTTCTGTTTTCTGTTTTATTTAATATAACTGCAACTTTGTTGAATTAAATAAAATACCTAGGCAACTCCAAAATTCACCAAACTACTCCTGGCTCATAGTTGGATTATTTCCAACATGAAACATTTTAGTTTGGAGATATTTGAGCATTTAAATATTTTATATTATTTTAAATGCCCAAATTCAAATAGTTATGATTTAACTCAAGAACCCTAGGATGGCCTAGAAAAGTGTGCACCATTTTTGGCAGAGGTTCTGAACCAAGGCAAAAATGATGGGCATTTTAGAAGGGCATTTCAGGTTCATTGAAAATTTGTTTTAGTAACCCTAGTTGGTTTCAGAGGGGACTGGGGGTTCTGTCATCCCCATTTCAAGTTTCTGATGAAAGAGTAAACATGATGCAACACTCTAATGCATGACTAGCTAGGGTGTGACAACTCACCCCCACTCAAAAGAATCTCGTCCCGAGATTTGGGTTCCTCCGAGAAGAAGGCGGGATACTCGAGTCGAAGACGATCCTCCCTTTCCCAAGTTGCTTCATCTTCAGAATGGTGCGACCATTGAACCTTGAGAAACTTGATATTATGACGTCGCGTGGTACGCTCGGCTTGATCGAGGATACGGATGGGATACTCTCGATATGTAAGATTATCTTGGAGATCAAGCGTTTCGTGGTCCACTTCACGGATAGGATCCGAGAAGCAACGCCTGAGTTGAGAAACGTGGAAGACATCGTGAACTCTGGAGAGGTGCGGAGGTAGTTCCAACTGGTAGGCAACTTCTCCTCGTTTGGCAAGAATGCGAAAAGGTCCAATGTAACGAGGAGCCAATTTGCCTTTGATACCGAAACGATGGGTTCCCTTCAGAGGGGTGACCCGAAGATAAGCCTTCTCGTCAACCTCGAAAGTCATAGCCTTATGTTTTCGGTCATATTGACTCTTTTGACGAGATTGGGCTGTTTTCAACTTTTCACGAACGATACGAACTTGTTCTTCTGCTTCCTGAATCATATCCGGGCCAAAGAATTGTCTTTCCCCGGTCTCTGACCAGTTAAGGGGTGTTCGACATCGTCGTCCATAGAGAACTTCAAAAGGGGCTTTACCCAAGCTAGATTGATAGCTGTTGTTGTAAGCGAATTCGGCAAATGGAAGGCACTTCTCCCAGTCCATTCCGAACGAGATAACAGAGGCTCGAAGCATGTCTTCTAGAATTTGGTTGACGCGTTCCACTTGACCACTTGACTGAGGGTGGAAAGCGGTGCTAAAGAAGAGACGAGTTCCCATAGCGTTTTGGAAACTTTCCCAAAATCGAGAGGTGAAAAGACTTCCTCGATCCGAATTGATTTCCAAAGGAACACCATGGAGGGACACTATTCGGGAGATGTATAAGTCTGCCAGCTGACTAGCGGTTATACTCTCACGAACAGGTAAGAAATGAGCTACTTTGGAAAGACGATCGACCACGACGAAAATAGCATTATTCCCTCTTTTGGTCCGGGGAAAACCGGTAATGAAATCCATACCAATCCTATCCCATTTCCATTCAGGAATAGCTAAGGGTTGAAGGGTGCCAGCAGGCCGTTGATGCTCTGCTTTTACACGACGACAGACGTCGCAATTGGCAATATACTGAGCAATTTCTCTCTTCATCCTAGTCCACCAGAACCTCTGGCGTAGGTCCTGATACATATTAGTACTACCGGGATGAATGGTGAGAGGAGATTCATGAGCTTCCTTAAGGATCAATCGCCTCAGGTTGCGCACCTTGGGAACCACTAGTCGATCCCCGAAGTATACGACTCCTTGATCATTAACGGAGAAACAATTCGCAATTCCTTTCTGAATGTTTCTCTTGATGCGGGAGATTCCCGGATCTACCTTCTGTGCTTTGATAATTTGATCCGTAAGGGTAGGTTTTGCCACCAAGGTGGAGAGAAAACCTTGAGGTACAATGTGAAGGTTAAGCTTCCGAAATTCCTCATGGAGAAGCGGTTGACTTTGTTGTAACATCAGGTTGTTACAATAAGATTTACGACTTAGCGCATCAGCCATGACGTTGGCTTTCCCTGGGGTGTAGGTTATTCCTAAGTCGAAGTCTGTGATCAATTCAACCCAACGTCTTTGCCTAAGATTCAGATCCGGTTGGGTGAAGATGTACTTCAGACTTTGGTGATCAGTGAATATTTCGCAACGATTACCGAGGAAGGTAATGTCGCCAGGTCTTAAGTGCATAGACTACGGCTGCAAGTTCTAGATCATGAGTAGGGTAATTCTCCTCATGTGGGTGCAATTGCCGTGAAGCGTAAGCAATTACGTGTCGATCTTGCATGAGAATGCAACCTAGCCCTTGTCGTGAGGCGTCGCAGTAGATAACAAAGTCTTTGGAGAAGTCTGGTGGTACCAGCACAGGAGCAGAGGTCAGGCGTCTTTTCAGTTCCTGAAAGCTGTGCTCACATTGTGGAGTCCATTCGAACTTTTTATCTTTCTTGAGGAGTTCGGTTAGAGGTTTAGCAACTTTGGAGAAGTTCTCGACAAAGCGACGGCAATAGCTCGCTAAGCCTAGAAAACTCCGAACTTGCTTGACCGATTCGGGTGGAGTCCAATCAAGGACGGCTTGAACTCGCTCAGGGTTAACCGCAATACCTTTACCAGATATTACATGACCCAGATAGGTCACTTCTGGCAACCAGAATTCACATTTAGAAAATTTGGCATAAAGGCGATGCTCTCGAAGTTTCTGCAACACTAGTCTTAGATGTTCGGCATGTTCTTCCTCGTTCTTGGAGTAGATGAGTATATCATCGAGATAAACTACGACGAATTTATCCAAATACTCCATGAAGATTGAGTTCATTAACCGAGAAAAGGTGGCTGGAGCGTTGGTTAAACCGAAGGACATGACGGTGTACTCGTATTGGCCGTAACGAGTAACAAAGGCCGTTTTAGGAATGTCCCCGTTTCTGATTTTGATTTGATGGTAGCCCAACCTCAAATCCATCTTGGAGAAGACTGAGGATCCAGCGAGCTGATCATACAGATCGTTGATCCTGGGAAGCGGGTATTTGTTCTTGATTGTGACCAAATTGACAGGTCGGTAATCTACAACCATCCGGTCCGTACCATCCTTCTTCTTGACGAATAGGACGGGGCAAGCCCACGGAGATGAACTAGGGCGGATGAAACCCCTTTTCAAGGATTCATCGAGTTGCTTCTTAAGCTCGGCTAGTTCTAGGGGTGCCATCTTATAAGGTCTTCTAGCAATCGGAACGGTTCCTGGAATGAGGTCTATTACGAACTCAACATCCCTGTCAGGTGGAACCCCTGGCAATTCCTCTGGAAAGACATCCGGAAAATCACGGACTACCGGAACGTCCTCAAGGTCTGGCAAAGGACTGGCGTTAAGAGAATATAACTGCCGCTTGGCTATTCGGGTCAAGACGTTGACTATCTTTCCCGAAGGATGGGTGAGTTGAACAGTCCTAGAGAAGCAATCAATTTTGGCATGATGAGCTGACATCCAGTCCATACCCAAAATGATATTAATGTCTGAAGATTTAAGGGCTATCAAAGATGCAAGGAAGACAAGTCTATCGACTTGGATTTCATTCCCATAACTTACCCTAGAGGTCTGCCATCTAGACCCAGGGGTAGAGATTTCCATAGTGGACGGCAGATCACAGAATGCAACGTTATGCAAACGAGCATAATTTTCAGATATAAAGGAATGAGAGGCTCCTGTATCGAAAAGAACAGATGCCGGGTGGCAATTAACAAGAAGCGTACCGAGAACGACGTTGGGAATCTTCTTGAGCTTCTTCGGCAGAGACACAGTTGACATGGCCACGTGAAGCGGTGACCGGTTTAGCGTGGAACACTTTTCCTGTCGGCTTGCCACGGCCAACAGCTTTAGCAGATTGATTGGGGTTGGTCTGGGGGCACTCACGCATATAGTGACCAGATTCCCCACACTTGAAACAGGTCACGGAACTGGTACGTGGAGGAGCATTATTGATTGGACCCCCATAGGGCTTGGCCGGTGCAGACTGTTGAGCGGGGCGAGGCGCCTGGAAAGATGGCCTCGGTGTGAACCTGGGTGGCAAGGCGGTGTTGGGTACCCACACGCGGCGCTTCTGAGGACCAGCACCGGATGAGGAACCCATGTCACGTCCATGCTTGCGTGTTGCGTCATAGTCAGTCTGACCAGTTTCAGCACTGATGGCTTTGTTGACAAGTTTCGAAAAAGATGTGCACTCATGCAGGCGGAGGTCGCGGCGAAGCTCAGGACTAAGGCCCTTACGGAACCTTGCTTGCTTCTTGGCGTCAGTAGACACTTCCTCAGCTGCATATCGGGCGAGCTTACCAAACTCTCTGCTATAGGCATCCACGGAAAGTCGGCCTTGGGTGAAATTGCAAAATTCTTCACGCTTACGGTCCATGAGACCCTCCGGAATGTGATGTTCACGGAAAGCCTCGCTGAACTCAGCCCAAGTAGTGACATGGCCCGCTGGGCGCATAGCTCCATAATTCTCCCACCATAGACTGGCGGGGCCTTCAAGATGATATGCGGCAAAGGTGACCTTGTCAGCCTCCGCTACCAGCGCGGAACGCAGCTTGTGAGAAATACTGCGAAGCCAGTCATCAGCGTCGAGAGGCTCGACGGAGTGGTGGAACGTGGGTGGATGCAATTTGATAAAATCGCTGAGTGACACCACGTTAGCCCTCTGATGGTGTGCTGTATTCTGTTCAATACGCTCCAACAAACGGTTTGTCTCCCGCTTGTTTCTCTCAGCTTCCATCATCACCTCGGCTAGTGAAGGAGGATGAGGCAGATTTTCATTCCTGGCTTCACTGCCTTCGGCCTGCTCTTGAGAAGCAGGGTTGGCGCGCGTGTTGACCATCCTAGGTAAACAAGCCAATGATTTAGTCAGAATGATAAAATTCCGACATAGGATACATAATGCAAGGAATAACTCGGAATGCAAGATGATCATCCGTATGACATGGTAGATACAGAAACTGCTTCTTTTATTCCATCGTCATACACACCATACAAGGTTTAGTACAAGACCAAACAAAGTACTATTACGGTGAAAAGGGATTACATCTCATCGGAGGCATTCCAAACTCCTATACATTATTTTTCTACAACTCCGGAAAGAGTACAAACTAGGTCATATCCCACGAGTCACGCGGGACGACAGACGACACAGCTAGTGCGAACTAGGGATACTATCACTAACTCAGACCGATCCGTAGTAGTCCTCGTAGAAGTCACCTCCATAGCCCGGAAGTTCAACATGATCATCCGGAAACAGACGGTCTCGCGGAGCTTGTGGACCATAGGGGCTAGGATGAGGTCTTGGACCAGCAAACGGTGGCCTGCGGGGACCGCGAGGTGGGGTGATGCCTCCTACATCACGCCAAACCATCACGTCTGGCAGAGCAGATCTCACAGGATAGAGATCGCGCATATCTGAAAATCCAGCTTGCACCGCCGGTGCGAACCGAGTCAAAGTGGCCCAGTGGTCAGCACGGGTATTGAAGAGCTCTAACCTTAAGGCCCGATTTTCACGGTCCTTATCCTCGAGCATCTCAGCAGTGGTGCGAGTTCGTGAATCCTCCTGAGTGGAATCAGCATATATAGCCTGGAAATATCCTTGTGCTCCCGGAAGTGATCCTGGCATATACCGGAAGTCAGAGTCCCGAAATAACCCAGATCTGACTCGCATAATGGTCATCATGGAGTAGGCGGCATCCTGCACAGCCATCTCGATAGTAACCCCGAGTCCATAGGAGCAGTGAAGAGGCTCAGTGGATCCAGGATAAGATGGAAATATCCTGACAGTGCAGAGATACTGGCTTTGATTAAAGTCTCGGAATTGCTCTTCGACCGTGTACTCAGGATACCAGCGGTATCCAGCCTCAGTCATTACCCTGACCAACTTAGCAGTATGGCCGGGTACATCTAGGCATCGAGTCAGGCGAACCACTTGATTGAGGTCGCGAGTGGCCATCTGAAAGCACAGTTATAATGCAAAGGCATTAGAATTTCTAGCAAAATTTCGGCAGCATAACAGCTGTAAATGCTCAAAAAGGATATTGAGACATTTGACAAAGGATTTCGTACACACCCAACATCATCATATCAAGTTCTGAATCCATTCTAACAACATAATGTGGTAGTAGAACTGAACTAGGCTTGTATCCATCAAACTTATAAGGTACTACTGATTAGTAACACGTGATCCTGATAGAGAGAACAGATCCTAATTCCTTAACCCCCGGTGGAAGAATGGACTGACTCAGATCAGAATGTCATAAGATATAAGGAGTAAAAAGAGCCTTACGTTCCAACCCACAAACAATTCCCCTACATATAACTAAAGAATTTCTAGACTCAACATCGACCAGTTTGGCTTGGAGAACCTACAGGCAGTCCGGCTCTGATGCCAACGCTGTCAGGACCCCGACTCGATGTCACATCGATCTAGCTGGTAACACCTCATATCACTTTGCGGCCTCACGCACGGTATCCCCACGGGTGTCGTCTTACCTTTTTCCCGGGACCGTTTGCGCCTTTTGGCTCACGTATATGATAGTGTCGCTAGCATCCATATGATAAAGAGCCCGGGCTGACATGACTAGTCGTAAACCCAAAGTGGCACAGACTTACAGGGACAGGCATCCATGACCCAGCTTCGAACGTGTCGGTCATCAGCAAGTGGGTCCGGGCTGTAGCACTGGGCTAGCAGGACTCCGGTAAACCGGGCTGTAGCGGGCTAACA
This sequence comes from Triticum aestivum, assembly GCF_018294505.1. Classification (NCBI taxonomy): domain Eukaryota; kingdom Viridiplantae; phylum Streptophyta; class Magnoliopsida; order Poales; family Poaceae; genus Triticum; species Triticum aestivum. The sequence continues at coordinate 239,676,210 of NC_057800.1, forward strand.
GGACTCCGGTACTCAAAGCGTGACATTTCCCCGAAGGGACAGACACAGGAACGAAGAAGGACACATGCCGGCCAGCCTAAGTGTTCCAGAGCAGTAGCAAGCTACCATGGCTCAGCGGTAACACTAGGAGACATTTCCCGGTAAGAGAGGCTACTAAAGATAAACAACTAGATAGTCAGATCCCACACATACCAAGCATTTCAATCATACACACATTATGCTCGATATGTGCAAATACAACGAAGCATCACAACATGACTCTACGACACAAGTACTTTATTTAAGGCTCAGGGAGCCATACATAATATACACACAAAGTTACGGGTCTCACGACCCAACATACAAGTTATACAATCATACAAGCCAACAGCGGAAGTAACTTGTCTGAGTACAGACAACTAGTAAAATAAAAGAGGCTTGGAAAGCCTGGCTATACTATGTGGTCCTCCACAAGCTCAGGGTCACCACCTGGGTCTTTAGCCTACTCGTTGATGTCAACGTCTACATAGAACCCATCAGAAGGGTTGCAGCGTCTTCTGTAAAAATGTAGATTATAGCAACATGAGTACAAAGGTACTCAGCAAGACTTACATCAGATCCTACATACATGCATAGTATCAAGAAGGGTTGGTGGAGTTATTGCAGCAAGCCAGCTTTGACTCTTGGCTAGACTATCCTACGATACTCCATTTGAAATAGTTTTGCGCACACGAGTCCACCATTCACCACTTCAATACACTACCGAGGATCCACCTCCGTCTTCCTACGGAAGAGCCATCCTCGGCACTCACACTTATCTTGAGGCTTTTAATAGTTTCCATTTACTTGTCTATGAACTGTATAGGCAACCAAGTAGTCCTTCACCGCGGACGCGGCTATTCGAATGATCATGTTAACCCTGCAGGGGTGTACTTCTTCATACACGCTCTCACCACTTATCGTCGTTTACACGACATGTACTCGGCAACCTTCAAGCGGAAGCCCAACGTGGGTGTCGGCCACGACCTACCTAATCACCTAAGCTTCCGGTCCAGGTTTATCGCCTATTCGGGTTCCATCCGCAGGGAGTCCGGCCGAGGTTTCCCATACGGCCCCGAACGATGTGAACAGGGTTCCCGAGATACCTAACGGGTATTCGGTACACCCGGCCACGTACCTACCGCATCACAGCCCACCCCTACGGTCAGCGCTGTCCACGGCCTCCAGTAGGCTACAAACACCAGAAACTACTTGCAACTCCTGGACGGAGAGCTAGGGTGAATAAGAAGTCGAGAGGGTCCATTGGTTTCGGGCCCAATGCATGGTAGTAGCTGATTCTTAAATCACACATACAGATCTCAGTGCTTAAGGTCGGCTTCAATGAAACAACCCACCATGTACTCCTACATGGCCTCTCATCGATACCTTTACCAAATCGTGTTCACCACACCACTCTCATTACCGACATAATCATTTCACTCTAGCCCATCACCCAGATGAACCAGACCTGACACGACTCTAAGCATAGCAGGCTTAGCAAGGTAGGAACAACACATACATATGGCTCAATCAACTCCTACACATGCTAGTGGGTTTCATCTAGTTACTGTGGCAATGACAGGTCATGCAGAGGAAATGGGTTCAACTACCGTAACACACAGCAGTTTGAATCGCGTTGTCTTAATGCAGTAAAAGAGAGCAGGGGCGAGAACATGGGATTGTATCGATATGATCAGATGGTTGGTTGCTTGCCTGATGGTTCGTTGCACGGATACGGTTCTTCGTTAGGGTAATCACGGTACTCCTCGGGGACAGATCCTGTCGCAAAGGACATCGATACACAAACATCACCAAACAATATGCAACAATATGATGCATGCATGAAACATGGCAATATGAGTGTGTTGGGCTAATGCAACTAAAACCAGAAGGGTTTGAACAAATTTGAATCAAGGATTCAAATTTCAAATTCAAATATGGCCTTTTAAAGTGCCTTTTCTTGTTCTGATTAAAACATCAACTTAACTTGTTTGATCATGCATGGAAATGGTACAGATGGATAGATTGGATTTTTCTGATCATTTTTCATATATAATTTGTCCAATTTGGAGTTACAGAATAAAAGTTATGAATTTTTGAAGTTTAATTAATATTCTGGAATTTCCTGATTTAATTCAACGCTGTCAGGACCCCGACTCGATGTCACATCGATCTAGCCGGTAACACTTCATATCACTTTGCGGCCTCACGCACGGTATTCCCACGGGTGTCGCCTTACCTTTGCCCGGGACCGTTTGCGCCTTTTGGCTCACGTATATGATAGTGTCGCTAGCATCCATATGATAAAGAGCCCAGGCTGACATGACTAGTTGTAAACCCAAAGTGGCACAGACTTACAGGGACAGGCATCCATGACCCAGCTTCGAACGTGTCGGTCATCAGCAAGTGGGTCCGGGCTGTAGCACTGGGCTAGCAGGACTCCGGTAAACCGGGCTGTAGCGGGCTAACAGGACTCCGGTACTCAAAGCGTGACATTTCCCCGAAGGGACAGACACAGGAACGAAGAAGGACACATGCCGGCCAGCCTAAGTGTTCCAGAGCAGTAGCAAGCTACCATGGCTCAGCGGTAACACTAGGAGACATTTCCCGGTAAGAGAGGCTACTAAAGATAAACAACTAGATAGTCAGATCCCACACATACCAAGCATTTCAATCATACACACAATATGCTCGATATGTGCAAATACAACGAAGCATCACAACATGACTCTATGACACAAATACTTTATTTAGGCTCAGGGAGCCATACATAACATACACCAAGGTACGGGTCTCACGACCCAACATACAAGTCATACAGTCATACAAACCAGCAGCGGAAGTAACTTGTCTGAGTACAGACAACTAGTAGAATAAAAGAGGCTTGGAAAGCCTAGCTATACTACGTGGTCCTTCACAAGCTCAGGGTCACCACCTGGGTCTTTAGCCTACTCGTTGATGTCAACGTCTACATAGAACCCATCAGAAGGGGTTGCAGCGTCTTCTGTAAAAAATGTAGATTATAGCAACATGAGTACAAAGGTACTCAGCAAGACTTACATCAGATCCTACATACATGCATAGTATCAAGAAGGGTTGGTGGAGTTATTGCAGCAAGCCAGCTTTGACTCTTGGCTAGACTATCCTACGATACTCCATTTGAAATAGTTTTGCGCACACGAGTCCACCATTCACCACTTCAATACACTACCGAGGATCCACCTCCGTCTTCCTACGGAAGAGCCATCCTCGGCACTCACTCTTATCTTGAGGCTTTTAATAGTTTCCATTTACTTGTCTATGAACTGTATAGGCAACCAAGTAGTCCTTCACCGCGGACGCGGCTATTCGAATAGATCATGTTAACCCTGCAGGGGTGTACTTCTTCATACACGCTCTCACCACTTATCGTCGTTTACACGACATGTACTCGGCAACCTTCAAGCGGAAGCCCAACGTGGGTGTCGGCCACGACCTACCTAATCACCTAAGCTTCCAGTCCAGGTTTATCGCCTATTCGGGTTCCATCCGCAGGGAGTCCGGCCGAGGTTTCCCATACGGCCCCGAACGATGTGAACAGGGTTCCCGAGATACCTAACGGGTATTCGGTACACCCGGCCACGTACCTACCGCATCACAGCCCACCCCTACGGTTAGCGCTGTCCACGGCCTCCAGTAGGCTACAAACACCAGAAACTACTTGCAACTCCTGGACGGAGAGCTAGGGTGAATAAGAAGTCGAGAGGGTCCATTGGTTTCGGGCCCAATGCATGGTAGTAGCTGATTCTTAAATCACACATACAGATCTCAGTGCTTAAGGTCGGCTTCAATGAAACAACCCACCATGTACTCCTACATGGCCTCTCATCGATACCTTTACCAAATCGTGTTCACCACACCACTCTCATTACCGACATAATCATTTCACTCTAGCCCATCACCCAGATGAACCAGACCTGACACGACTCTAAGCATAGCAGGCATAGCAAGGTAGGAACAACACATACATATGGCTCAATCAACTCCTACACATGCTAGTGGGTTTCATCTAGTTACTGTGGCAATGACAGGTCATGCAGAGGAAATGGGTTCAACTACCGTAGCACACAGCAGTTTGAATCGCGTTGTCTTAATGCAGTAAAAGAGAGCAGGAGCGAGAACATGGGATTGTATCGATATGATCAAATGGTTGGTTGCTTGCCTGATGGTTCATTGCACGGATACGATTCCTCGTTAGGGTAATCACGGTACTCCTCGGGGACAGATCCTGTCGCAAAGGATAACGATACACAGGCATCACCAAACAATGTGCAACAATATGATGCATGCACGAAACATGGCAATATGAGTGTGTTGGGCTAATGCAACTAAAACCAGATGTGTTTGAGCAAATTTGAATCAAAGATTCAAATTCCAAATTCAAATATGGCCTTTTAAAGTGCCTTTTCTTGTTCTGATTGAAACATCAAGTTAACTTGTTTGATCATGCATGAAAATAGTACAGATGGATAGATTGGATTTTTCTGATCATTTTTCATATATTATTTGTCCAATTTGGAGTTACAGAATAAAAGTTATGAATTTTTGAAGTTTAAATAATATTCTGGAATTTCCTGATTTAAATTAAATTCAGAATATCATTTACTGCGTCAGCCTGACATCACAGTAACATCAGCATGTCAACAGGGCTGGCTCAGGTCAAACCTGACGTGTGGGGTCCACACGTCAGTGACCAGGGGCTAAGCCCGCGTTGACCCCGGGCTGGTTAGCTTTGACTAACCCCTGGGGCCCACTTGTCAGCGTCAGTAGGTGGTGGATTAGTGGCTAATTAACTAGGCCGCGTCAGCTCGCCGGAGTTCTGGCCGGCGGCGACCAACAGTGCGGCGGCGATAGTGGTTTTGGTCGTTTCGGCCACCAAATGGAACGTGGCGACCACCGGAGTGAAGCTGAGGACGACCCGCGGCTCTTGGCGGAGTCCGTTGGGGTCGGGGTGGCCGGAGTTGACGGCGGTGAGCTCGGCTGCGGCCGCCGGGGTTCGGTCGTGCGCGGGATTGGTGCTGGAGCTCGAAGTCGAGCAAAGTGAGGCGCTAGGGATGCTCTACGGGTTCTTGCGAACGTGTTGGACTCGCCGGGGTGACCAAATGGTCACCGGAGCTGCGTCGACGGCGAGCTCGGCGACGGTGGAGGTTCGGCCGAGGTGGGGATGCAGCTACGGTGAGGGAACGAGGGGAAGGAGAGGGGGAAACGGCTCGGGGGCTCACCGCGGTTGCAGTGGGCGTTGAAGCGGGCTCGGGGACGCGCTGGAGACGGCGAATTCGTCGGCGACGGTGGTCGGAGCCCGAAGAGGGGAACGGCGACGTGGCGGCGATGCAGGGCTTCCGGGGACTCGTGGAGCGGTGGGGAGGAAGAGGGAGTTGTGGCGGAGCTTCTGAGCTACTCGGGGGAGCGAGGGGTGGCCGGAGGCAGTGGCTAAGGCGAACGGCGGCGATGGTGTGCTTCGGCCGAGAGCGAGAGAGAGCGAGGGAGAAACGGGGGAGAGTGAGCGAGAGCAGGGGGGATCGGGACGGGCTGCGGGCGTCGTCCACGCGGCCAGGAGGGCGTCGGCAAGCAGGAGGTGGCCGCGCGGCCGCGCGCGCGCGAGCACGCAGCAGCTTCGGGGCGTGGGGAGGAAGACGACGGGGAGCTACAGTGCTGGGCTGGCTAGCTGGGCCGGGCTGAACAGGGAGGAGCCCAGGTAAGCTTCTCCCTTTTAGTTTTTTTCTGTTTTCTGTTTTATTTAATATAACTGCAACTTTGTTGAATTAAATAAAATACCTAGGCAACTCCAAAATTCACCAAACTACTCCTGGCTCATAGTTGGATTATTTCCAACATGAAACATTTTAGTTTGGAGATATTTGAGCATTTAAATATTTTATATTATTTTAAATGCCCAAATTCAAATAGTTATGATTTAACTCAAGAACCCTAGGATGGCCTAGAAAAGTGTGCACCATTTTTGGCAGAGGTTCTGAACCAAGGCAAAAATGATGGGCATTTTAGAAGGGCATTTCAGGTTCATTGAAAATTTGTTTTAGTAACCCTAGTTGATTTCAGAGGGGACTGGGGGTTCTGTCATCCCCATTTCAAGTTTCTGATGAAAGAGTAAACATGATGCAACACTCTAATGCATGACTAGCTAGGGTGTGACAGCAATCAAGGCAACCAAGGAAACCAAGGCAACAATCAGAATCACTTTGCTACACTCAACCAGTTCCTTGCTAACGGGCCAAAGACTTTCAGCAATTGTGTTGAGGCAACCGATGCTGACGATTGGCTCATGGATCTGTGCAAGCATTTCGAGTGCAGTAACGTCAGGCCTGAGGACTTCGTCAAGTTCGCTTCCTTCCAACTCAAAGATCAAGCTGCAGAATGGTTCCAGCAATACAAGGACTCCAGAGGTGGACGTGTGATCACCTGGGATGAATTCCGTCAAGATTTTAGAGCTCACCATATCCCTCAGAGCGTGGTTGAAAGCAAGCGTGAGGAATTCCGCAACCTGAAGCAAGGCTCTTTGTCTGTCGATGATTACAACAAGTTGTTTCAGAAGCTCGCACGCTTTGCCAAGCAGGACGTCCCTGATGAGAAGAGCATGATATACCAGTTCAGGGGTGGTCTCAGAGAAGAAATTCAGCTAGCTCTTGTTCTCTTTGAGCCCTTGAGATACGATGAGTTCTACAACATGGCATTGAAGTAAGAGGCCGCTCAATTGAGGTGTGATGCTTCCAAGAAGCGAGTCAGAGATGCTACTCCTTCTTCCTCTACTCAAGTGGCCAAGCAGCAGAAGTATTGGCTTCCTCCTCCTCCATTCCATCAGCCGTACCAGCAGAAGAGCAAAGGTGACAGTGGATCTTCCCACCCACCGAACCCTGGCTTTCAGAACAAGACTTTGTCTCAAGCTCCAAGATCGAGTGCTCCGTATCACCGTCCGCTTTCAGAGGTCGCGTGTAACAAGTGCCAACAGAAGGGTCACTATGCCAACAAGTGCTTCAACCAGAGGCGTCTTCCTCCTCCTCCTCCTGTGAGATCGGCAAGTACAGCTGTGGTCAAGCATAACCCCAAGCACGCCAAGGTCAACTTGATGAATGCAGCTCAGGCAGAGGATTCGTCAGATGTCATCATGGGTAACCTTCCTGTTAATGATATTCCAGCTAAAGTTCTTTTTGACACTGGCGCATCGCATTGTTTCATCTCGAGACCGTTTACATCTAGGCATGAATTGGTTTCGCAAGTTTTGCCTAGTCCGTTAGCAGTTGTCTCTCCCGGTAAGCGCATGCATGCTAACTCCATCGTTCCGGATGTTACTATCACCTTGGGTGACTACAAGTTTCTGGCTTCTCCAACGGTTCTTGGTGACTCGGATATTGATCTTATTCTCGGAATGGATTGGCTTTCTAAGCACAAGGCGCATCTTGATTGTGCAGCCAGGCAGATTCAATTGACTCATTCGTCTGAGGATGTAATTGTCTTTGCCGCTCGTGATGATACAATCCGTCTATTTTCTCTCAATGAGAAGGGTGAATTGGATGCTATCTCGCAAATTCCAGTCGTTTGCAAATATCAAGACGTCTTTCCAGAAGAGCTTCCAAGAATGCCTCCGCACCGGCCAGTTGAATTCATTATTGATCTTGAGCCCGGTACGGAACCTGTGTGCAAGCGTCCTTACAAGCTCAGACCTGAAGAGTTGAAGGAGCTGAAGAAGCAACTCGATATTCAAGAGAGAATGGGTCTCATCCGGCCTAGTTCTTCTCCGTGGGTTGTGGTGTTCTTTTTGTGAAGAAGAAGGATGGAACGAACCGGATTTGTGTTGATTACCGTCCATTGAACAAGAAGACCATCAAGAACAAATACCCACTTCCCAACATCAACGAGCTGTTCAAACAACTCAAAGGTGCCCAAGTATTCTCCAAGCTTGATCTCCGTATGGGTTATCATCAGATTCGAATCCATGAGCAAGATATTCCCAAGACAGCTTTCAGGACAAGCTATGGCTCATACGAATACACTGTCATGTCTTTTGGCCTCGTCAATGCTCCTCTGACTTTCTCTCGCATGATGAACTTCATCTTCAACGCCTACACCAATGACTTCGTTTTGGTCTATCTCGACGACATTCTGGTTTTCTCGAAGAACAAGGAAGATCATGCCAAGCACTTGCGTTTGGTTCTCGATAAGCTAAGGGAACACAAGTTCTACGCCAAGTTCTCCAAGTGCGAATTTTGGCTCAATGAGGTTCTTTATCTTGGCCCAGAGATACCTCTCCGACAATCGGAGTGACAAATCCTAATCTCGAAATACGCCAACCCAACATGTACCTTTGGAGACACCTATAGAGCTCCTTTATAATCACCCAGTTACGTTGTGACGTTTGGTAGCACACAAAGTGTTCCTCCGGTAAACGGGAGTTGCATAATCTCATAGTCATAGGAACATGTATAAGTCATGAAGAAAGCAATAGCAACATACTAAACGATCGAGTGCTAAGCTAACGGAATGGGTCAAGTCTATCACATCATTCTCCTAATGATGTGATCCCGTTAATCAAATAACAACTCTTTGTCTATGGTTAGGAAACATAACCATCTTTGATTAACGAGCTAGTCAAGTAGAGGCATACTAGTGACACTCTGTTTGTCTATGTATTCACACATGCATTATGTTTCCGGTTAATACAATTCTAGCATGAATAATAAACATTTATCATGAAATAAGGAAATAAATAATAACTTTATTATTGCCTCTAGGGCATATTTCCTTTAGTCTCCCACTTGCACTAGAGTCAATAATCTAGATTACACAGTAATGATTCTAACACCCATGGAGCTTTGGTGATGATCATGTTTTGCTCGTGGAAGAGGCTTAGTCAATGGGTCTGCAACATTCAGATCCGTATGTATCTTGCCAATCTCTATGTCTCCCACCTGGACTAGATCCCAGATGGAATTGAAGCATCTCTTGATGTGCTTGGTTCTCTTGTGAAATCTGGATTCTTTTGCCAAGGCAATTGCACCAGTATTGTCACAAAAGATTTTCATTGGACCCGATGCACTAGGTATGACACCTAGATCGGATATGAACTCCTTCATCCAGACTCCTTCGTTTGCTGCTTCCGAAGCAGCTATGTACTCCGCTTCACATGTAGATCCCGCCACAATGCTTTGTTTAGAACTGCACCAACTGACAGCTCCACCGTTTAATGTAAATACGTATCCGGTTTGCGATTTAGAATCGTCTGAATCAGTGTCAAAGCTTGCATCAACGTAACCATTTACGATGAGCTCTTTTTCACCTCCATATATGAGAAACATATCCTTAGTCCTTTTCAGGTATTTCAGGATGTTCTTGACCGCTGTCCAGTGATCCACTCCTGGATTACTTTGGTACCTCCCTGCTAGACTTATAGCAAGACACACATCAGGTCTGGTACACAGCATTGCATACATGATAGAGCCTATGGCTGAAGCATAGGGAACATCTTTCATTTTCTCTCTATCTTCTGCATTGGTCGGGCATTGAGTCTTACTCATTTTCACACCTTGTAACACAGGCAAGAATCCTTTCTTTGCTTGATCCATTTTGAAATTTTTCAAAACTTTTTCAAGGTATGTGCTTTGTGAAAGTCCAATTAAGCGTCTTGATCTATCTCTATAGATCTTAATGCCTAATATGTAAGCAGCTTCACCGAGGTCTTTCATTGAAAAACTCTTATTCAAGTATCCCTTTATGCTATCCAGAAATTCTATATCATTTCCGAATAGTAATATGTCATCTACATATAATATCAGAAATGCTACAGAGCTCCCACTCACTTTCTTGTAAATACAGGCTTCTCCAAAAGTCTGTACAAAACCAAATGCTTTGATCACACTATCAAAGCGTTTATTCCAACTCCGAGAGGCTTGCACCAGTCCATAAATGGATCGTTGGAGCTTGCACACTTTGTTAGCTCCCTTTGGATCCACAAAACCTTCCGGCTGCATCATATACAACTCTTCTTCCAGAAATCCATTCAGGAATGCAGATTTGACATCCATCTGCCAAATTTCATAATCATAAAATGCGGTAATTGCTAACATGATTCGGACAGACTTAAGCATCGCTACGGGTGAGAAGGTCTCATCGTAGTCAATCCCTTGAACTTGTCAAAAACCTTTTGCGACAAGTCGAGCTTTGTAGACAGTAACATTACCGTCAGCGTCAGTCTTCTTCTTGAAGATCCATTTATTCTCAATTGCTTGCCGATCATTGGGCAAGTCAACCAAAGTCCATACTTTGTTTTCATACATGGATCCCATCTCAGATTTCATGGCTTCGAGCCATTTTGCGGAATCTGGGCTCACCATCGCTTCTTCATAGTTCGTAGGTTCATCATGATCTAGTAGCATGACTTCCAGAACAGGATTACCGTACCACTCTGGTGCGGATCTTACTCTGGTTGATCTACGAGGTTCAGTAGTAACTTGTTCTGAAGTTTCATGATCATTATCATTAGCTTCCTCACTAATTGGTGTAGGTGTCACAGAAACCTGTTTCTACGATGTACTACTTTCCAATAAGGGAGCAGGTACAGTTACCTCATCAAGTTCTACTTTCCTCCCACTCACTTCTTTCGAGAGAAACTCCTTCTCCAGAAAGGATCCATTCTTAGCGACAAATGTCTTGCCTTCGGATCTGTGATAGAAGGTGTACCCAACAGTCTCTTTTGGGTATCCTATGAAGACACATTTCTCCGATTTGGGTTCGAGCTTATCAGGTTGAAGTTTCTTCACATAAGCATCGCAGCCCCAAACTTTTAGAAATGACAACTTTGGTTTCTTGCCAAACCACAGTTCATAAGGCGTCGTCTCAACGGATTTTGATGGTGCCCTATTTAACGTGAATGCGGCTGTCTCTAGAGCATAACCCCAAAACGATAGCGGTAAATCTGTAAGAGACATCATAGATCGCACCATATCAAGTAAAGTATGATTACGACATTCGGACACACCATTACGCTGTGGTGTTCCAGGTGGCGTGAGTTGCGAAACTATTCCGCATTGTTTCAAATGTAGACCAAACTCGTAACTCAAATATTCTCCTCCACGATCAGATCATAGAAACTTTATTTTCTTGTTACGATGATTTTCAACTTCACTCTGAAATTCTTTGAACTTTTCAAATGTTTTAGACTTATGTTTCATTAAGTAGATATACCCATATCTGCTTAAATCATCTGTGAAGGTGAGAAAATAACGATATCCGCCACGAGCTTCAACATTCATTGGACCACATACATCTGTATGTATGATTTCTAACAAATCTGTTGCTCTCTCCATAGTACCGGAGAACGGTGTTTTAGTCATCTTGCCCATGAGGCACGGTTCGCAAGTACCAAGTGATTCATAATCAAGTGGTTCCAAAAGTCCATCAGTATGGAGTTTCTTCATGCGTTTTACACCGATATGACCAAAATGGCAGTGCCACAAATAAGTTGCACTATCATTATCAACTCTGCATCTTTTGGCTTCAACATTATGAATATGTGTATCACTACTATCGAGATTCATCAAAAATAGACCACTCTTCAAGGGTGCATGACCATAAAAGATATTACTCATATAAATAGAACAACCATTATTCTCGGATTTAAATGAATAACCGTCTCGCATTAAACAAGATCTAGATATAATGTTCATGCTCAACGCTGGCCCCAAATAAAAATTATTTAGGTCTAAAACTAATCCCGAAGGTAGATGTAGTGGTAGCGTGCCGACGGCAATTACATCGACTTTGGAACCATTTCCCCCGTGCATCGTCACCTCATCCTTATCCAGTCTTCGCTTAATCTGTAATCCCTGTTTCGAGTTGCAAATATTAGCAACAGAACCAGTATCAAATACCCAGGTGCTACTGCGAGCTCTGGTAAGGTACACATCAATAACATGTATATCACATATACCTTTGTTCACCTTGCCATCCTTCTTATCCGCCAAATACTTGGGGTAGTTCCGCTTCCAGTGACCAGTCTGTTTGCAGTAGAAGCACTCAGTCTCAGGCTTAGGTCCAGACTTGGGTTTCTTCTCTTGAGCAGCAACTTGCTTGTTGTTCTTCTTGAAGTTCCCCTTCTTCTTCCCTTTACCTTTTTTCTTGAAACTGGTGGTTTTGTTAACCATCAACACTTGATGCTCCTTTTTGATTTCTACCTCCGCAGCCTTTAGCATCGCGAAGAGCTCGGGAATTGTCTTATTCATCCCTTGCATATTATAGTTCATCACGAAGCTTTTTTAGCTTGGTGGTAGTGATTGAAGAACTCTATCAATGACACTATCAACAGGAAGATTAACTCCCAGTTGAGTCAAGTGATTATGATACCCAGACAATTTGAGTATATGCTCACTGACAGAACTGTTCTCCTCCATCTTGCAGCTATATATCTTATTGGAGACTTCATATCTCTCAATCTGGGCATTTGCTTGAAATATTAACTTCAACTCCTGGAACATCTCATATGCTCCATGACGTTCAAAACGTCGTTGAAGTCCCTATTCTAAGCCGTAAAGCATGGCACACTGAACTATCGAGTAGTCATCAGCTTTGCTCTGCCAGACGTTCATAACATCTGGTGTTGCTCCAGCAGCAGGCCTGGCACCCAGCGGTGCTTCCAGGACGTAATTCTTCTGTGCAGCAATGAGGATAATCCTCAAGTTATGGACCCTGTCCGTGTAATTACTACCATCATCTTTCAACTTTGCTTTCTCAAGGAACGCATTAAAATTCAACGGAACAACAGCACGGGCCATCTATCTACAATCAAACATAAACAAGCAAGATACTGGTAGGTACTAAGTTCATGATAAATTTAATTTCAATTAATCATATTACTTAAGAACTCCCACTTAGAAAGACATCCCTCTAATCTTCTAAGTGATTACGTGATCCAAATCAACTAAACCATAACCGATCATCACGTGAAATGGAGTAGTTTTCAATGGTGAACATCGCTATGTTGATCATATCTACTATATGATTCACGCTCGACCTTTCGGTCTCGGTGTTCCGAGGCCATATCTGCATATGCTAGGCTCGTCAAGTTTAACCTAAGTATTCTGCGTGTGCAAAACTGGCTTGCACCCGTTGTAGATGGACGTAGAGCTTATCACACCCGATCATCACGTGGTGTCTGGGCACGACGAACTTTGGCAATGGTGCATACTCAGGGAGAACACTTTTATCTTGAAATTTAGTGAGAGATCATCTTATAATGCTACCGTCAATCAAAGCAAGATAAGATGCATAAAAGATAAACATCACATGCAATCAATATAAGTGATATGATATGGCCATCATATTCTTGTACTTGTGATCTCCATCTCCGAAGTACCATCATGATCACCATCGTCACCGGCGCGACACCTTTTGATCACCATCGTAGCATCGTTGTCGTCTCGCCAATCTTATGCTTCCACGACTATCGCTACCGCTTAGTGATAAAGTAAAGCATTACAGCGCAGTTGCATTGCATACAATAAAGCGACAACCATATGGCTCCTGCCAGTTGCCGATAACTCAGTTACAAAACATGATCATCTCATACAATGAAATTTAGTATCATGTCTTGACCATATCACATCACAACATGCCCTGCAAAAACAAGTTAGACGTCCTCTACTTTGTTGTTGCAAGTTTTACGTGGCTGCTACGGGCTTAAGCAAGAACCAATCTTACCTACGCATCAAAACCACAACGATAGTTTGTCAAGTTGGTGCTGTTTTAACCTTCGCAAGGACCGGGTGTAGCCACACTCGATTCAACTAAAGTTGGAGAAACTGACACCCGCTAGCCACCTTTGTGCAAAGCACATCGGGAGAACCGGTCTCGCGTAAGCGTACTCGTAATGTCGGTCCGGGCCGCTTCATCCAACAATACCGCCGAACCAAAGTATGACATGCTGGTAAGCAGTATGACTTATATCGCCCACAACTCACTTGTGTTCTACTCATGCATATAACATCAACACATAAAACCTGGCTCGGATGCCACTGTTGGGGAACGTAGTAATTTCAAAAAAATTCCTACGCACACGCAAGATCATGGCGATGCATAGCAACGAGGGGAGAGTGTGATCTACGTACCCTTGTAGACCGACAGCGGAAGCGTTATATTAACGCGGTTGATGTAGTCGTACATCTTCACGATCCGACCGATCCAAGCACCGAAACTATGGTACCTCCGAGTTTCAGCACACGTTCAGCTCGATGACGATCCCCGGACTCCGATCCAGCAAAGTGTCGGGGAAGAGTTCCGTCAGCACGATGGCGTGGTGACGATCTTGATGTTCAATTGTCGCAGGGCTTCGCCTAAGCACCACTACAATATTATCGAGGATTATGGTGGAAGGGGGCACCGCACACGGCTAAGAAAACGATCACGTGGATCGACTTGTGTGTCTAGGGGTGCCCCTTGCCTCCGTATATAAAGGAGCCAAGGGGGGGTGCGGCCGGCCCTAGTAGGAGGCGCGCAGGAGGAGTCCTACTCCTACCGGGAGTAGGACTCCCCTCCCTTTCCTTATCCAAGTAGGAGAGGGGGAAGGAAGGGAGAGAGGAAAGGAAGAAAAGGTGGGGCGCCGCCCCTCCCTCCTTGTCCAATTCGGACTAGGGGGAGAGGGGGCGCGCGGCCTGCCCTGGCAGCCCCTTCTCTTCTCCACTTTAGGCCCATGAGGCCCATTAACCCCCCGGGGGGTTCCGGTAACCCCCCGGTACTCCGGTTTTATCCGAAACTTCCCCGGAACACTTCCGGTGTCCGAATATAGCCGTCCAATATATCAATCTTTATGTCTCGACCATTTCGAGACTCCTCATTATGTTCGCGATCATATCCGGAACTCCGAACGAACTTCGGTACATCAAAACTCATAAACTCATAATATAACTATCATCGAAACCTTAAGCGTGCGGACCCTACGGGTTTGAGAACAGTGTAGACATGACCGAGACATGTCTCCGGTCAATAACCAATAGCGGAACCTGGATGCTCATATTGGCTCCCACATATTCTACGAAGATCTTTATCGGTCAGACCGCATAACAACATACGTTGTTCCCTTTGTCATCGGTATGTTACTTGCCCGAGATTCGATCGTCGGTATATCAATACCTAGTTCAATCTCGTTACCGGCAAGTCTCTTTACTCGTTCCGTAATACATCATCTTGCAACTAACTCATTTAGTTGCATTGCTTGCAAGGCTTAGGTGATGTGCATTACCGAGAGGGCCCAGAGATACCTCTCCTACAATCGGAGTGACAAATCCTAATCTCGAAATACGCCAACCCAACATGTACCTTTGGAGACACCTGTAGAGCTCCTTTATAATCACCCAGTTACGTTGTGACGTTTGGTAGCACACAAAGTGTTCCTCCGGTAAACGGGAGTTGCATAATCTCATAGTCATAGGAACATGTATAAGTCATGAAGAAAGCAATAGCAACATACTAAACGATCGAGTGCTAAGCTAACGGAATGGGTCAAGTCTATCACATCATTCTCCTAATGATGTGATCCCGTTAATCAAATAACAACTCTTTGTGTATGGTTAGGAAACATAACCATCTTTGATTAACGAGCTAGTCAAGTAGAGGCATACTAGTGACACTCTGTTTGTCTATGTATTCACACATGTATTATGTTTCCGGTTAATACAATTCTAGCATGAATAATAAACATTTATCATGAAATAAGGAAATAAATAATAACTTTATTATTGCCTCTAGGGCATATTTCCTTCATGCTACTCTCTGGTTGAAGTGAAGGTTCTACAACCTCATCAAGTTCTATCTTCCTCCCACTCAATTCTTTCTAGAGAAACTCTTTCTCGAGAAAGGACCTGTTCTTAGCGACAAACACTTTACCCTCAGATCTGAGATAGAAGGTATACCCAATCGTCTTGTTTGGGTATTCTATGAAGATACAATCTTCGCTTTGGGTTCGAGCTTTTCTGACCGAAGCCTATCGACATAAGCATCGTAGCCCCAAACCTTAAGAAACAAGAACTTTGGTTTCTTGCCAAAACCATAGTTCATGCGGTGTCGTCTCCACGGACTTAGATGGTGCCCTATTTAAAGTGAATGTAATTGTCTTTAATGCACAACCCCCAAAAATAGTGGTAGATTGGTAAGAGACATCATACACCATATCCAATAAGGTTAGATTACGACGTTCGGACACACCATCATGCTATGGTGTTCCTGGCGGCGTCAATTGTGAAACGATTCCACCTTGTCTTTAGTGATTGCCAAACTCATAACTCAGATACTTTCCCTTTGATCAGATAGAAGGAACTTGATCTTCTTGTTATGATGATTCTCAACTTAACTCTAAAATTGCTTGAACTTTTCAAACATTTCAGACTTATGCTTCATTGAGTAAATATACCCATATCTACTCAATTCACCGGTGAAGGTGAGAAAATAACGATATCCACCGCATGCGTCAACACTCATCGGACCACACACATCAACATGTATGATTTCCAATAAGTCACTTGCCAGTTCCATTGTTCCAAAGAACGGGGTTTTAGTCATCTTGCCAAAGAGGCATGGTTCGCATGTGTCAAGTGATTCAAAATCCATTGACTTCAAAAGTCCATTAGCATGGAGGTTCTTTCATGCGCTTTACACCAATATGACCTAAGCAGCAGTGCCACATGAAAGTGGTACTATCATTATCAACTCTACATCTTTTGGCATCAATGTTATGAACATGTGTATAACTACGACCGGGATTCAATAAACCATTCACGTTGGGTGCATGACCATAGAAGGTATTATTCATGTAAAAAGAATAACCATTATTCTCTGACTTAAATGAATAACTGTATTGCAATAAACATGATCTAATCATGTTCATGCTCAACACAGACACTAATGCAAACAACATTTATCTAGGTTCAACACTAATCCCGAAGGTAGAGGGAGCGTGCGATGGTGATCACATCAACCTTGGAAACACTTCCAACACACATCGTCACCTCACCCTTAGCTAGTCTCTGTTAATTCCATAGCTTTTGTTTCGAGTTACCAATATTAGCAACTGAACCGGTATCTAATACCCAGGTGCTACTAGGAGTACTAGTAAGGTACACATCAATAACACACATATATCAAATATACTTTTGTTGAAGTTGACAGCCTTCTTATCTACCAAGTATTTGAGGCAGTTCCACTACCAGTGACCGTTCCCCTAATAGAAGCACTTTGTCTCGGGTTTGGGTTCTTGGGTTTCTTCACTAGAGCGGCAACTGGCTTGCCATTCAAGAAGTTTCCCTTCTTGCCCTTGACCTTCTCTGAAACTAGTGCTCTTGTTAACCATCAACACTTGATGCTCCTTCTTGATTTCTACCTTTACGGCCTTAAGCACGATGAATAGCTCCGGGATTATCTTCCCTTGCATGTTATAGTTCATCACGAAACTCTAGTAGCTTGGTGATAGCGACTGGAGAACTTTTGTCAATCACTCTCTTATCTGGAAGATTAACTCCCACTTGATTCAAGTGATTGAAGTACCCAGACATTCTGAGCACATGCTCACTGGATGAGATATTCTCCTCCATCTTGTAGGCAAAGGTCTTGTCAGAGGTCTCAACCTCTCAACACGGGCATGAGCCTGAAATACCAATTTCAGCTCTTCGAACATCTCATATGTTCTATGGCGTTCAAAACGCTTTTGGAGCCCCGACTCTAAGACGTAAAGCATGGCGCACTAAACTATTAGGTAGTCATCAGAACGTGTCTACCAGATGTTCACAACATCCACAGATGATGCCAGAGGGGTTGGCTCACCGAGCGGTGCATCAAGGACAGAAGCCTTCTGTGTAGCAGTGAGGACAATCCTCAGACTACGGCCCTAATCCGCACAATTGCTTACAATATCTTTCAACTTAGTATTTCTCTAGGAACGTATTAAAACAAAGAGCTAAAGCGCGAGCTATTAATCCATGACATAATTTGCAAAGACAATTTAGACTATGTTCATGATAATTAAGTTCATATAATCAAATTATTCAATTAACTCCCACTCAGATAGACATTCCTCTAGTCATCTAAGTGATACATGATCCGAATCGACTAGGCCGTGTCCGATCATCACGTGAGATGAACTAGTCATCAACGGTGAACATCTCCATGTTGATCGTATCTACTATACGACTCATGTTCGACCTTTCGGTCTCTCGTGTTCCAAGGCCATGTTTGTACATGCTAGACTCGTCAAGTCAACCTAAGTGTTTTGCATGTGTAAATCTGGCTTACACCCGTTGTATTCGAACGTTAGAATCTATCACACCCGATCATCACGTGGTGCTTCGAAACAGCGAGCCTTCGCAATGATGCACAGTTAGGGGGAACACTTTCTTGAAATTTTAGTGAGGGGTCATCTTATTTATGCTACCGTCGTTCTAAGCAAATAAGATGTAAACATGACAAACATCACATGCAAATCATAAAGTGACATGATATGGACAATATCATCTTGCGCCTTTGATCTCCATCTTCGAGGCGCGGCATGAACACCATCGTCACGGGAATGACACCATGATCTCCATCATCGTGTCTTCATGAAGTTGCCTCGCCAACTATTACTTCTACTACTATGGCTAACGGTTAGCAATAAAGTAAAATAATTACATGGCGTTTTCATTGACACGCAGGTCATAAATAAATTAAGACAACTCCTATGGCTCCTGCCGGTTGTCATACTCATCGACATGCAAGTCGTAATTCCTATTACAAGAACATGATCAATCGCATACATCACATATATCATTCATCACATCCTTTTGGCCATATCACATCACATAGCATACCCTGCAAAAACAAGTTAGACTCCCTCTAATTGTTGTTGCATGTTTTACGTGGCTGCTATGGGTTTCTAGCAAGAATGTTTCTTACCTACGCAAAACCACAACGGTGATATGCCAATTGCTATTTACCCTTCATAAGGACCCTTTTCATCGAATCCGATCTGACTAAAGTGGGAGAGACAGACACCCGCCAGCCACCTTATGCATCAAGTGCATGCCAGTCGGTGGAACCAGTCTCACGTGAGCATACGTGTAAGGTCGGTCTGGGCCGCTTCATCCCACAATGCCACCGGATCAAGATAAGACTAGTAACGGTAAGCAAATTGAAGAAATCATCGCCCATAACTGCTTTGTGTTCTACTCATGCATAGAATCTACGCATAGACCTAGCTCATGATGCCACTATTGGGGAACATAGCAATAATTCAAAAAATTCCTACGTGTCACCAAGATCAATCTAGGAGATGCTAGCAATGAGAGAGAGGGAGTGCATCTTCATACCCTTGAAGATCGCTAAGCGGAAGCGTTGCAAGAACGCAGTTGGTGGAGTCGTACACGCAGCGATTCAGATCACAGTCGATCCCGATCTAAGCGCCGAACAACGGCGCCTCCGCGTTCAACACACGTACAGCTCGGGGACGTCTCCTCCTTCTTGATCCAGCAAGGGGAGAGGAGAAGTTGAGGGAGAACTCCGACAACACGACGGCGTGGTGGTGATGGAGCTCGTGGTTCTCCGGCAGGGCTTCGCCAAGCGCTACGGAGGAGGAGGAGGAAGTGTAGGAGAGGGGAGGGGCTGCGCCAGGGGAAGGGTGCGGCTGCCCTCTCTCTTCCTCACTATATATAGGGGGAAGGGGGAGGAGGAGGTGCCCTAGGGTTCCTTATGGGAGGGGCGGCGGCCACAGGGGAAACCCTAGATGGGTTTGGGCGCCCCCACCCCTAGGAAACTTGCCCCCCAAGCCGGGAGGGGTGGCTACCCTAGGGGAGGCGCCCCCACCTCTCTAGGTTACATGAGATGGGGTGGGAGGGGCGCTCAGCCCCTTAGTGGGCTTATTTGCCCCCTCCCCTTGGCCCATAAGGCCCCCAACGCTTGTCGGGGCCTCCGAAACCCCTTTCGAACACGCTGGTCGTCACCCGGTACCCCCGGAACAATTCCGGACTCCAATATCCTTCGTCCAATATATCCATCTTCACCTCCGGACCATTTTGGAACTCCTCGTCATGTCCGGGATCTCATCCGGGACTCCAAACAACCTTCGGTAACCACATACTATTTCCTTTAACAACTCTAGCGTCACCGAACCTTAAGTGTGTAGACCCTACGGGTTCGGGAACCATGCAGACATGACCGAGACATCTCTCTGGCCAATAACCAATAGTGGGGTCTGGATACCCATATTGGCTCCTGATGTCTACTACACAACCTTCTTCTTGTAGACGTTGTTGGGCCTCCAAGTGCAGAGGTTTGTCGGACAGTAGCAAATTTCACTCAAGTGGATGACCTAAGGTTTATCAATCTGTAGGAGGTGTAGGATGAAGATGGTCTCTCTCAAGCAACCCTGCAACCAAATAACAAAGAGTCTCTTGTGTCCCCAACACACCCAATACAATGATAAATTGTATAGGTGCACTAGTTCGGCGAAGAGATGGTGATACAAGTGCAATATGGATGATAGATAAAGGTTTTTGTAATCTGAAAATATAAAAACAGCAAGGTAACTAATGATAAAAGTGAGCACAAACGGTATTGCAATGCATTGAAACAAGGCCTAGGGTTCATACTTTCACTAGTACAAGTTCTCTCAACAATAATAATATAATTGGATCACATAACTATCCCTCAATATGCAACAAAGAGTCACTCCAAAGTCACTAATAGCGGAGAACAAACGAAGAGATTATGGTAGGGTACGAAACCACCTCAAAGTTATTCTTTCCAATCAATCCGTTGGGCTATTCCTATAGGTGTCACAAACAACCCTAGAGTTCGTACTAGAATAACACCTTAAGAACAAATCAGCCAAAACCCTAATGTCACCTAGATACTCCAATGTCACCTCAAGTATTCGTGGGTATGATTATACGATATGCATCACACAATCTCAGATTCATCTATTCAACCAACACATAGAACCTCAAAGAGTGCCCCAAAGATTTTACCGGAGAATCACGACGAAAATGTGTGCCAACCCCTATGCATAGGTTCATGGGCGGAACCCGCAAGTTGATCACCAAAACATACATCAAGTGAATCACGTGATATCCCATTGTCACCACAAATACGCACGGCAAGACATACATCGAGTGTTCTCAAATCTTTAAAGACTCAATCTGATAAGATAACTTCAAAGGGCAAACTCAATCCATTACAAGAGAGTAGAGGGGGAGAAACATCATAAGATCCAACTATAATAGCAAAGCTCGTGATACATCAAGATCGTACCACCTCAAGAACACGAGAGAGAGAGAGAGAGATCAAACACATAGCTACTGGTACATACCCTCAGCCCCGAGGGAGAGCTACTCCCTCCTCGTCATGGAGAGCACAGGGTTGATGAAGATGGCCACCGAAGAGCAGTTCCCCCTTCGGCAGGGTGCCGGAACGGGTCTAGATTGGCTTTCGGTGGCTACGGAGGCTTCTGGCGGCGGAACTCTCGATCTATTGTGCTCCCCGATCGTTTTAGGGTATATGGATATATATAGGCGGAAGAAATACATCAGGGGAGCCACGAGGGGCCCACGAGGGTGGAGGGCGCGCCCTAGGGGGGTGGGCGCGCCCCCTGCCTCGTGGCTCCCTTGTTTCTTTCCTGACGTGCACTCCAAGTCTATCGGGTAGCTTTCCTTCTAAAAATAACTTCTCCAGAAGGTTTCATTCCGTTTCGATTCCGTTTGATATTCCTTTTCTTCAAAACACTGAAACAAGGGGAAAAACAGGAACTGGCACTGGGTTCTGGGTCAATAGGTTAGTCCCAAAAATAATATAAAAGTGGATAATAAAGCCCAATAATGTTCAAAACAGAAGATAATATAGCATGGAGCAATCAAAAATTATAGATAAGTTGGAGACATGTCAGCTCCCACATGTTCCACGATGATCTCATCGGATGAACCACGATGTGGGGGATTCAATCAATCCTGTATACAATTCCCTTTGTCTATCGGTATGTTACTTGCCCAAGATTCGATCGTCGATATCGCCATACCTCGTTCAATCTTGTTACTGGCAAGTCTCTTTACTCGTTTCGTAACGCATGATCCCGTGGCTAACTCCTTAGTCACATTGAGCTCATTATGATGATGCATTACCGAGTGGGCCCAAAGATACCCCTCCGTCATACGGGGTGACAAATCCCAGTCTCGATTCGTGCCAACCCAACAGACACTTTCGGAGATACCTATAGTGCACCTTTATAGCCACCCAGTTACGTTGTGATGTTTTGTACACCCAAAGTATTCCTACGGTATCCGGGAGTTGCACAATCTCATGGTCTAAGGAAATGATACTTGACATTAGAAAAGCTTTAGCAAACGAACTACACGATCTTGTGCTACGCTTAATATTGGGTCTTGTCCATCACATCATTCTCCTAATGATGTGATCCCGTTAACAATGACATCCAATGTCCATGGTCAGGAAACCATGACCATCTATTGATCAACGAGCTAGTCAACTAGAGGCTTACTAGGGACATATTACGATCTATGTATTCACACATGTATTACGGTTTCCGGTTAATACAATTATAGCATGAACAATAGACAATTATCATGAATAAGGAAATATAATAATAACCATTTTATTATTGCCTCTAGGGCATATTTCCAACACAGAGGAACACTTTGTGTGCTACCAAACGTCACAACGTAACTGGGTGATTATAAAGGTGCTCTACAAGTGTCTCTGATGGTACTTGTTGAGTTGGCATAGATCAAGATTAGGATTTGTCACTCCGATTGTCGGAGAGGTATCTCTGGGCCCTCTAGGTAATACACATCACTATAAGCCTTGCAAGCAATACAACTAATGAGTTAGTTGCGGGATAGTGTATTACGGAACAAGTAGAGAGACTTGCCGGTAACAAGATTGAACTAGGTATTGGGATGCCGACGATCGAATCTCGGGCAAGTAACATACCGATGACAAAGAGAACAACGTATAGTGTTATGCAGTTTGACTGATAAAGATCTTCGTAGAATATGACCAATATGAGCATCCAGGTTCCGCTATTGGTTATTTATCAAAGACATGTCTCGGTCATGTCTACATAGTTCTCGAACCTGTAGGGTCCACACGCTTAAAGTTATGTGACGATCGGTTTTATGAGTTTATATGTTTCAATGTACCGAAGGTAGTTCGGAGTCCCGGATATGATCACGGACATGACAAGGAGTCTCGAAATGGTCGAGACATAAAGATTGATATATTGGAAGCCTACATTTGGACATCGGAAGAGTTCCGGGTGAAATCGGGATTTTACCGGAGTACTAGAGGGGTTACCGGAACCCCCGGGGGCTAATGGGCCTTGTTGGGCCACAAGGGAAAGAGAGAGGGGCTGGCCTAGGGTAGGCAGCGCGCCCCCTCCCTCTGGTCCGAATTGGACTAGGAGAGGGGGGGGGGCGCCCCCCTTACCTTATCTTTCTTCCCCTTCCTTTCCCCCTCCTAGTGGGACTAGGATTCCTCCTACTCCTACTAGGAGGAGGATTCCTCCTCCTGGCGCACCAACAAGGGCCGGCTGGCCTCCCCCTTGCTCGTTTATATACAGGGGCAGGGGGGCACCTCTAGACACACAAGTTGATCACAAAGATCTCTCCCAACCGTGTGCGTTGCCCCCCTCCACCATAATCCACCTCGGTCATACTGTAGCAGTGTTTAGGCGAAGCCCTGCTGCGGTAGCTTCATCAACATCGTCACCACGCCGTCGTGCCGACGAAACTCTTCCCCGAGCTCTACTGGATCGTGAGTTCGCGGGACGTCACCGAGCTGAACGTGTGCTTAATGCGGAGGTGCCGTACGTTCGGTATTGAGGATCAATCGATCGTGAAGACGCACGACTACATCAACCGCGTTGTCATAACGCTTCCGCTTAACGGTATACAAGGGTACGTGGACGACACTCTCCCCTCTCATTGCTATGCATCACCATGATCCTGCGTGTGCTTAGGAATTTTTTTGAAATTACTACGTTTCCCAACACTTACACCACCAACAAACACTCCTCTGGCCACGAGGGAACATCCGTGAATCCGAGGTTCGTCATCGTCGATTCTCAAGTCGTGGCCATCTATCTCGACACTCACCCCTTACTTTTTTCATCATGTCTTCCCACCATGGAATAAGATGCCACACACCCTCTTCAATCTCATTTGAACTTGTGTTGATCTACCGGATTAGAGGGGTTCGCTCGGTAAGATTGAGTAGAGAGCATTTTCCATATAATTTTTTATTACATGACTTGTCATCATCATCTAAAGTATGAAACCACCCAAGGTCTAATGTAATCAAATAGTAGAGTCGAAGGTTCTCATTGTTGTGTTAGAGTTACTTTTATGTTGGCGCAGTCTTGATTTAGTGTATCTTATAAAGTAATATATGCAGTCACATGAAGCATATTTGTAACGCAAATTCTAGGGGACTATGCCATTTAAACAAAAACAAAATTTTGTGCAGCGCAATAAATTGTTTGTGCCTTTTTGTCTTGTTTTTGGTGTATTATCTATGCGATGTACTTTGCCATACATAAATTCTAGTTTTGTTGGTGCTACAATTGCGCGTGACACACTATTGGCTTGAGGTTCTATGCAACACTTGTAAACATAAGTTGTAATGCAACTTAAAATTAATGTGAACGGTTCAAGTATGGTGATCACCTATCACACTCATCAGTGGCCTCGTTACAAATGTAAACAGTTATTGGAAGGTTTTATTTATTCTTAAAACACACATGTAGAACAATATGCTAACTCAAGCACTACCATTCTTACTTCAACCTATATAGTTGACTATCGTTTATGACATGTATAAAAGTAAGATTTAACACCATATAGAAGTGTCAATATAATTTTGGACGCGTTTTTTTTTCTAGAGCATTAGGTTTTCAGCTCCATATCAACCGAAACGATGCTAGCTTTGAGTAATGCATATTTTAACTTATTCACATTTCTTCTATAAGTCATAATGTTTTCTTATTTCATCTGTATGTTTTGACTTTGATGCTTCTATGTTAAACTCATTGATCATGGAGAAGTTACTTTGGTCATTAACTTTTATGACACCACACTGAGATTTAATGCTAGAATTGCAATTTAAAAAAAAAGCCCAGATGGTAAGTCACGTGATATAGTGATTCTTATATGTTTGACCTTACATATTTTATGAAGTAAACAAAAGGAACATAAATGCCAAACATTGGAAACATGAAATTGAACCAGGAATAAATTCAATAAGATAGCCGTAATATAACCTTGTTAAAATCGCGTGGGAAATAATTCTCGTCAGTGCATGGTGCATTGTCATCCCAGTTGAGACCCCGATTTACCCCTCATTAAACTTTCACGCTACTACTTTACATACCCTCTTAATTTGTCCCAAAATGATTTGCCGCACCAACAAAATGTACATAAACAAATAAAAACATATGTATTTAAAAAGAATAACAAGAATAAAATAATAAATATTTTTGCTGGGAAAGCAGTAATAAAATCACATCATTTTGCCCTAAAAAAGTGTGCATGCAACGCAATCGTCGTAGTCACACTAGAAATCTCAATTTATCACTCACCAAACCTCCACATAAAACATTACAAATGTCTCCACTTTATCCAAATTGAATAAATCCATTGGCCAAGTTTCTCTGCTACTATCCATCGGCCAAGTTTCTCTGCTACAATCCATCGGCCAAATTTCATTGCATGCATCTTTGGAAGTAAATAAAAGTAACATAAAATAGTATACAATAGAAGCAGGAGCAAAACCATAAGTAGACATTAAAGCTCTTCCAACAAAGGGTCACCGTGAGAGCATTCTGAGCTATCACATTCAAATCCATTTACCACCCACCAAACCTTGACGTAATTACTTTACAAATCCTCTCTATTTTCTCAAAATGAATTGAATCCCCAAACAAGCAAAAAAAACAATAAAATCAAATCAAATCTCCGCTGCAGGGACTGACCTAGTGGGGTTCCATAGATGCCATGGCACCCCCTCCTAAAACGCAAAACAATATATACCACATACTTAACGCTGGCGGTCTAACATTTTAAAGTCCATCCTGAGATTATTTGTTAGAAAAATTGCGATGATATATCTAGATTTTTTTTTGCAGTATATTTTTTTTAGAAAATTTGAATCGTTTTACTGAAGTAAACGGAGACGATCCTAGTTTTATGACCCGAGATCCTCCACTAGTCGCGGCAATAATCACATCCGTTTTTTTTTTTTTTGAGGAAGCAATAATCACCTCCGATTTGAAACGTCCTTTTTCCGGAGGCTCGCCTCTACTCTACCACTCACGTGCCGAACGCAGGGCCCATTCGTCGGGAGAGAAGAAGGGATGCGAGCTGTCGCGTAGTAGTACTAGCAGCAGCAGCAGCAGGGGAGGGAGTACTGTGGGCAGGTGGCAGCAATGGAGATGGTAATTTACCAACCGCCCTTTATTGATGCGGCTCAAAGGCATTGCCCAAAATCACCCGGCCGGCACGGCGCGCCACTGCAACTACGTACTGCTACCCAGGACGACGCTTGCTTGTACTTGTACGCGCGTTGAACGCACCCGGCCCACATGCACCGGCGCCAAACGTGTCATTGCATCGAGCGCTCCGCTACGCACCGGTGCATGGACCGGGCGCACCTCACGGACCCCATCGCAAGGCTGGCCGCAGCCTCCTTTAACCCGGGGAGCGGAAGGGGAGTCGTGGTGGGTGTGGATATCTGGGAGAGGCTTCCCGGCCGTGGGGAAAACGGCCCGACACGTAAAACCACACCCAACACGATGACCTCTCAGGCCCACGGGCCTCGGGCCCGCGGCGTCAGTGAGGTACCCGTGACGGCATCTGTGGAACGAAAACCCCGCACCAGGGGAAGTGAGCGGGGCAGCACGGGACGCGCCTGACGCCAACGCAGCCCGCCGAGTTCCCCTGGCCCCACGCGTCCGGCCCGGATCGACGCTCCCACCCGACGGACGGCCGCGATGCGTGCGACGCATAGATGGCAAGCGTCCGTCCGTTTTTACCTTCCTGCCCTTCCCTCCTCTGCTACAAGAAGAGGCGGGCGGTGCCGGGGCTGGGGCACTGTCTAGGGGAGTGTTGTTCGAGGAGAGGGGAGGGGGAGAGACGAGAAGGGGAACGGAAAAGAAAGCCAAGCCCTCTCTCGCGGAGGCCAACGGCGAGGCTTCCTCCCTTGCGCCCTCGGTAATGGACAAATCTAGGGTTCTAGTCCTGTAGTAGATTAGATCGTCCTTCTCCTCGCGTTCTTGGTCGCCGCTTTCGTTCGCCGGATTTCTTGGACGGGGGTTTATTTTCCCCTCCTCTGTTCTTCTTCTTCTCTTTTTCCTTGTATCTTTTTTTCCCGGCGGAGGTCATGCATTTGTGTGCATGTTCCCCAAGGCGTTGGATTTGGGATTAGGTTCCGTTCGCCCGCGTTCTCGGCGTGTTTTGTGGGGTTTTGAGCCCTTTTCTTCTTTCTTTTATTTTTAGTCCAAGTATATGATATGTGCCACCGGTTCTCCCTTCCGGGGTTCTCGTTTGGCCCTTAATCTGTTCATCTTCTCTTGGTATTTATTTTTCCACCGTCTTTTGTTTGTAATAATCTCTATATATGTGTAGGGTTTTTCGTTTTGCTTCTTGTCCTATGTCAGAGGACATCTTTATTTTTTCAAAAAAAAATCCAGCTTTTGGGGGTTTTCTTTCGACTGAAAGAAATACTGGGGTGCTCTGCCAGAGGCAGTTAAAGTGTAGAGTTTTTCGTTTTGCTTCTTGTATGTGCTATGCCTGAGGACAGTTTCTTTTTTCCTCTAAAAAGGAACTTTTGGGGGTTTCTTTTCAGCGGAAGAAATTCTGGGGTTTTTCAGAGGTTTCTCCTGGGCCTGATTTCCCATATGCTGGGAAAAAATACTTCTTTTTCCCCCTTGGTTCGGTCTAGTCCTGGGTACCATTACTGAGTATTTAGATGCTTTCTTTATATGTTTATAATTGGGGCATTTTGCTTGGAATTTTGCATCTCTGTTCCCATGGAGGCAAGGGGAAATATGTCTTCTTTTTGTGCCTTGTGCCTTTCTCTCTGGAATTTTTTTGTCTTTCTGCCAATCTCTCATGTATTCCTACACTTTATCACTGTCAGATGGCTTACTTAACTTGTTTGTGTGCAGCAGATCAGTTCAGCGGTTCGGCTCCTCGGGACCATTGTTGGTTCGCTGAAGTAAGTAAACTCTGTTTTATGTTTTTTCTGTTTTATAATCCTTGTGCTCTCAGAAGGACCTGCTATATGAGTTTCCCATGTTAATATCGCTGATGCCTAAGAGATGTTAGTCCTAGTTACGTTTGTGAGGTACCTCTTTATTGTTTTGCCCTACCTGATGTGATAGCAGTTGTCCAATGCATGCTTGGTCATTACCATCCTGTATAAGCATGTACTTTTGTACGAGCATCTTTTACCTATTCCCTCACTGGAATGACCTTATCTCATTATAACAAGAAGGAAGAATGTTGTTAATCCCGTCAGGAAAGTAGTACCATTTTTATTTGCTTTAAACTATCATGATTAAAATATAATTGGCCAGCTTACATCTAATTATATATTATATGGAATGGAAGGAAAGCGAGAGATGCTTCCTTTTGTGCCTTTGTACTTCCTCTGTTTCTTTTTAGTCTGCATATAAGGTTTGGGCAAAGTCAAGCTTTGTAAAATTTGACTAACTTTATATTAAAAAATATCAACATTCACAATATGAAATCAATAATATCAGATGCCTCATGAAATGTATTTTCATACTATATAGTTTTAGTATTATAGATGTTCATATTTTTTATATAAATTTGGTCAAATTTTATGTAGTTTGACTTTGACTAAATTTTATACTTTGGGTAAAAAGAAAGGGAGGGAGTACTTTGAATTTATGTTTTTTGCTATGTATATTCCTTGTTTGTTCCTAATTAAGATTTTCTTTCAATAAACATAAGATACTTAATTATTTGGTTTGTTAATATAATCTGTGTACCATTCTTGAGTCTGTAGTGTCAACATTGTTGTTTTCTTATGTTGGTCTGTTGATATATATGCCTATTGTGGATTCACCAGCATTGTTAGGTCTACTTGTCACCTGTTTCCTTGGATTAACTGAAAAATGGTTTCTTTATGTGCCCTTTCATACTTGATTTGTTAAGTTGCGCCATAGAACTTACATACTACCTCTTGTACCACCTGTGTTGGTCTGTTAGATAACTTGTTTAACTTGTTTTTATGCAAAACTTCTGCTTGACTGTTAAGTTGTACAATTTGTACTTGTAATGTTGGAAGCTGATTAACTGATGTACTGTCAGATGGAGTCACACGGAGAGGACCTGCCACCACCACCACCACTCCCGCCAAATGCAGAGCCGATAAAAGCTGAGTCGGCTGATGACTTGCCACCACCACCACCCCTGCTGCCTATCAAACCTGAAGAAGCAAAGAAGATCTCAAAGCCTAAGAGGGCCCTGATCGCTCGTCCTGGTTTTGGCAAGAGGGGAAATCCTATACAGCTTGTGACAAATCATTTCAAAGTCTCGTTGAAGACGACAGACGAGTTCTTCCATCATTACTATGTATGCCTCTATCCTTGTTTACTTTGTTGTATGCCTCTATCCTCATTTACTTTGATTGTTGTTGAATTCCTTGTGCTACCATCTAATGTCATTCCTCTGTTGTTTAATTGGATGCAGGTAAATCTGAAGTATGAAGATGACAGGCCTGTTGATGGAAAAGGTGTTGGTAGAAAAGTCATTGATAAGCTTGCTCAGACTTATCCATCGGAACTAGCCCATAAAGACTTTGCCTATGATGGTGAAAAGAGTCTTTTTACCATTGGTGCCCTCCCACAAATTAACAATGAGTTTGTTGTGGTTCTTGAAGATGTTTCCAGTGGAAAGTAATTAACTCTCTCTGCCCTGGTCCAGTATTGTCTTTTGCTGTTACTATGTCTTCTTGCATGTAACTTTCTTGCTTTTAGGTTGTCTTTTGTTGTTACTATGCCTTGTTGTTGCTCATGTAACTCTGTTGCTTGTAGGACTCCTGCAAATGGCAGCCCTGGAAACGACAGTCCAGACAAGAAGAGAGTGAAAAGGCCATATCAAACTAAAACCTTCAAGGTGGAGTTGAGCTTTGCTGCTAGAATCCCCATGAGTGCTATTGCAATGGCACTCAAAGGCCAGGAATCAGAGCACACGCAAGAAGCCATTCGGGTTATTGATATCATATTAAGACAGCACTCTGCCAAACAGTATGTTTGTTTCTATGTACTTCTGAATCCTAATTTACTGTTCTTGATTATTGTTCTCAGTGTTGATATTCCATGGTAAATCTTTTTCTAATTTCCTTGTGTATATTTCTTTGTGTTTGCAGGGGCTGCCTGTTAGTCCGCCAGTCATTTTTTCACAACAATCCTTCAAACTTTGTGGACTTGGGTGGGGGTGTGATGGGCTGCCGAGGTTTCCACTCAAGCTTTCGAGCCACACAGAGCGGGCTTTCTCTTAATATTGGTATGCTTGTTGTCAATGAGTGCAGTTCTGTATATAATCTTGTGACAGCATTTTAAATTAGGCGACAGTTCATATTTACAGCTACTGCTTAATTGTGCAGATGTTTCTACAACAATGATTGTGAAACCTGGCCCTGTTGTCGATTTTCTGCTGGCCAACCAGAAGGTTGACCACCCTAATAAAATTGATTGGGCTAAGGTAAGATTTCTCCTTAACTTGCTTGTGAAAACCATTGATCATATATATCTAAATGTGTATGTATCTCTGTAGATATATCTAATCCTTTTTTGTTTTCGTAGGCCAAGCGTGCACTTAAGAATTTAAGGATAAAAACAAGCCCAGCAAATACAGAATACAAGATTGTTGGTTTGAGTGAGAGGAATTGTTATGAACAAATGTAAGTGAGTATATCGCCATTTGTTGTATGTAAGTGGCGCTTAATTAATTGTTTGGACTTGTTGCATGGCATCTGTGCATTGTAGATTTTATTGAGAGCGCTATTTAGATGCTTTTATAGTTTCATGCAGCTTTCATTATTTTTATATAACTGCTTGGTGATTCTTATGCCTATCTAGGTTTTCCCTCAAGCAAAGGAATGGTGGGAATGGTGACCCTGAAGCAATAGAAATATCTGTTTATGATTACTTTGTGAAGAACCGTGGCATTGAGCTGAGGTACTCTGGTGATTTCCCTTGTATAAATGTTGGGAAACCTAGGCGGCCAACATATTTTCCCATTGAGGTTTGATTTGACTATTCCTGTAATTTATATTCTTGGTTGTGCCTTATTTGTGCAATTCCCTGATGAATCTTTCTATGTTTGCCAGCTCTGCCAGCTGGTCCCTTTACAAAGGTATACCAAATCTTTGAGTACCCTACAAAGATCATCTCTTGTTGAGAAGTCCAGGCAGAAGCCTCAAGAGAGGATGTCAGTTTTGTCTGATGTGAGTGGCGTATTTATTCTGTCTCAATACCTAGTTGTAGGTTTGTTATTAACTGTTTCATCAATGTCAATTTGGCAGGTACTGAAACGCAGCAGCTATGATACAGAACCCATGTTGAAGGCATGTGGAATTTCGATAGCTCAGGGCTTTACACAGGTGGCTGGTAGGGTACTGCAGGCCCCCAAGGTCAGTCACAACTAACTGCTCCATATCTTATTTAGTCATCGTTTGTGCTTGTGAAATCCTTATGCATCCTTATTGAATCCTGTAATGTAGCTCAAAGCTGGAAATGGTGAAGATATTTTCACAAGGAATGGACGTTGGAATTTCAACAACAAGGTCAGCTTGTTTTGACTGCATTCTGTGTCTACTCTTTTATACTGCATGTTTTCAATCATAACTTTGCTAGTCATGCTTCTGCAGAGGCTTGCTAGAGCTTGTGTGGTGGACAGATGGGCAGTTGTAAACTTTTCGGCTAGGTGTAACACCATGAACCTTGTCAATGACCTCATCAAGTGTGGGGGCATGAAGGGCATTGTAGGTTTTCCATTAACCTAACTACACATTTTCTGAAATGTTTTTGTACTCACTCTTTTTTAAAATTTGCAGACAGTAGAAAAACCTCATATTGTAATTGAAGAGAATGGTTCAATGAGACGTGCACCTGCTCCAAAAAGGGTTGAGGATATGTTTGAGCAAGTGAAGTCTAAGCTTCCTGGGGCTCCGAAGTTTCTCTTGTGTATTCTTGCTGAGAGGAAGAACTCAGATGTTTATGGTTGGTTCTAGAAATTCTTAATTGCATCCCTTAAATAAGTTTAGGACAATCATCTGTATCGTCTTCAATAAGTTTAGTACAATCATCTGTATCATCTGGTTATTTTTCTTTTGTAGGTCCATGGAAGCGAAAATGCCTTGCTGACTTTGGGATTGTCACTCAATGTGTGGCCCCAACAAGGGTCAATGACCAATATCTGACAAATGTTCTGCTGAAGATCAATGCAAAAGTTTGTGCCTCCCCCACGTCTCATTCTTATTGAAACAGTGCTTACATTATTGTCTTCTTTGTACTAATCCTTTTTCTAATCAGCTTGGTGGAATGAACTCACTACTACAAATTGAAATGTCCCCAAGTATACCTCTTGTATCAAAGGTCCCAACTCTCATCTTGGGAATGGATGTGTCCCATGGATCCCCTGGACAGTCTGATATACCGTCCATTGCAGCAGTACGCTACTAAATTTACTCTGCATTATAGTACTTCCAAATCTAAGATAACACTAGTAAGCCCAAATCTAAGATACCTATTATGTGATGTCTGTTTCCATTTTGATTATAGGTTGTTGGTTCTCGGGAATGGCCTCTTGTCTCGAAATATAGGGCTTCAGTGCGCTCGCAGTCACCAAAGCTCGAAATGATAGATTCATTGTTCAAGCCACAAGGAACTGATGATGATGGCCTTGTTCGGTAAGATATTTTTTTGTTTTTTGTTCAGTCGTCCATACAAATGTGCTATGGTGGTTCTCTTGATGTTCTCTTTTCCTGTTGCTATTCCGGACTGTTTCAGGGAGTGTCTCATTGACTTCTACACCAGTTCTGGAAAAAGGAAACCAGATCAGATCATCATCTTCAGGTTTGTCATACTTCCTAAATAACTACTTGCAAATGTCAGTGGTCAGTATTGGAGACATACCAGGGTCGTTCAGTTGTATAGAATGGTTGCCTGATTTTCTTGAGGAAATGTTGATCTCTTCTTCATTACAGGGATGGTGTTAGTGAGAGCCAGTTTAATCAGGTGCTGAACATTGAATTGGATCAAATAATTGAGGTACTGTTCATGTGGTTCTAGTTGGGCTCATATTATACTATACATGAGTATCTCATTCATCTATTGCACAACTGACTTGGTGTTTATTGTATTTGGTGCAGGCCTGCAAGTTCTTGGATGAAAATTGGAACCCCAAGTTCACGCTGATTGTTGCCCAGAAAAATCACCACACCAAATTCTTCATACCTGGATCTCCTGACAATGTCCCTCCAGGTAACATATACCACTTGTCTGCTGTATTCTATCCCATGATAATGTCAAATTGTTCCATAATAATACTAATGTTTGAATGTTGCCATTCCACAGGCACTGTTGTAGATAATGCAGTCTGCCATCCAAGGAATTATGACTTCTACATGTGCGCTCATGCTGGAATGATTGTAAGTATTCTCTCAGGTGCATCATATTTGCTTGTTAAGTGTTTTGCCGTAGTGCTGTTCTGTTTGTAATATAAATGCTAAAAGTTTTGATCCATCTGTAGCCACTATTCTCATTGTCTGCCCTAGTTCCCTTGATCAGTTGATACTGACCCTCCTGTCACCTTTGTTAATGGCACCTTGTTGGAACCCCAAGTTATGCACCTTGTTGGAACCATCACTGATTTACCATGATAGTTTGTGAATATTTTTTTGAAGTGTTCAAGATTTTGCAAGAGTAATCACTTTGTGGTTGATGCATTTATATAGCATATGATAAGTACAGTACAGTATGATGTAAAACTCTGGTCAGTGGGACAATTTTAATATCTTATTTGTGTAAGTTGTTATTGGATCATATGCATTACTTTATCCAGCTCTTTTTGCATCCTGGGCATGTCAAATCTTACTTGAATGACTTGCAAGTTTTGGTTAGGCCTGGCTTTCAGTTGTATTTTT
The DNA here is from genome assembly GCF_018294505.1 of Triticum aestivum. Lineage (NCBI taxonomy): Eukaryota > Viridiplantae > Streptophyta > Magnoliopsida > Poales > Poaceae > Triticum > Triticum aestivum. The sequence goes on from NC_057800.1 coordinate 239,710,473, forward strand.
GTTGCTTGTACCATCGTGACCATTTCCAGTTTGTTGTCGTGTAGACTTGATAAGCTAATCTTATTTGTGTGTTGCAGGGGACTACAAGGCCAACACACTACCATATCCTGCATGATGAGATACACTTTGCTGCGGATGACCTGCAGGATCTTGTGCACTCGCTCTCATATGTGTACCAAAGGAGCACGACAGCCATATCAGTTGGTGAGTTTTGCACTTCTGTGCTTGTTCTTGCATCTGCAAAGTTTCCAATGTTGTTAGTCTTGTGAACCCTGTGCTGATTTTGCAACCTTGTTGTGCTTTCTTGCAGTTTCTCCAATCTGCTATGCACATCTTGCGGCTGCTCAGGTGGCGCAGTTCATAAAGTTTGATGAGATGTCTGAGACGTCGTCGAGCCAGGGCGGTGGCCACACCTCTGCCGGCAGCGCTCCAGTGCAGGAGCTGCCTCGCCTCCATGAGAAAGTCCGCAGCAGCATGTTCTTCTGCTGAGCCAGCCAGCCAGCCGCACTTGCGCGTTCCAACTTTTGGTGATGCGCTTGGTTATCTAGTACTAGTAGTATGTAGTAGTGGCCTGTGATGGCCTGTTGGACTCCTGGGATGTTGTGTTCCTAAGCTGGTTGCTGCACTTGGTGCCTCAGAACCTTTGAATCCTGTCAGGGTGCTGCAGTTGAACCTTTACTATCGAACCATCTAATTTGTTGCTTTCCATCTCTCTGCTTGCTGAGTTTGACTTTCTTTCTGTTTGTTTTGTGGTCTCGCATGGATACCATCACTTGTGCTGAATCTAGAGTGGGTAGGATGAGCTAGATATATGCCTTGTTAAGCCTTCTGTTTTCTGACAAGAAGTTCTTCAAAAATCCATCCCTACTTGGGAGGCTGGCGCTGCTATGGGATTGTTCTAGGTGGCCAGTACAGTTAGGATTCGGTTGGTTGTCCATTGGCCAGCCTTTTCTTGCATTTCACTTGGAAAGTTCGTTTGCACTTTGTTTGTCTTCCAAATTTAAGGAAACGGTTACAGAACAAGGAAATCACAGTGAAGTGGTATGCAGCCATCAACGCAAGGAAGAGTTTGACCCTATGCTTGAATACCGATTTGATTCTTTCTCTATGTAGACGATTGAGGATTTGGCAGTGTTCAAGGAGGCAGGGCAAAAAAATTAATCTTTGGGGTGTGGCCGAAAGTTGTGTGCAAAGAGTGTTGGCGACAATGAAAGATGTTGGGGCTGCATAAAAGTAGATAGTCAAAAGTAAACATAAAATCACATCTTTCACTTGCCTAAAAACAAGAAAGAATTAAGTACAACGAACCAGAGTTTCTCCTGTACGTTCTTCCTGAGAAGAGGAAGAACTGTGACATAGGGTTTGCTCTTTTAATGCCTACCTGGCATCAAGCCTTTTTTCTTCTTGTCAGACCATGGAAGCGCGGATGCCTTGCACGGTATGGTATTTTGACGCGATGCTTGGTTCCTCCTGCCAACGTCAAAGATCAGTACCTCACAAATGTGCTGCTAAAGATAAATGCCAAGGTTTGCAGTGTGATCTGCATTGCCATCTTCAGTGTACCACATAATTTGGATTTCTTTTAGCTGAACAACTGGATGCTTTGCTGCCAATCAGCTCAGCTTGGCGGGTTGAATTCATTGCTGAAAAATGAAACAACCTGTGCTATTCCTCATGTCTCCAGGGTTCGAACCATCATCTTTGCTATGGATGTTTCCCAATTCTCATGGTTCACCAGGACGGTCTGACGTGCCATCGGTTGCTGCAGTAAGATTTGCTTATTATGTACTCTGTTCCTAAATATTTGTCTTTTTGATGATTTCAAATGGACTACCATATATGGATGTATGTAGACATATTTTAGAGTGTAGATTCACTCATTTTGCTCTGTATGTAATCACTTGTTGAAATTTCTAGAAAGACAAATATTTAGGAACGGAGGGAGTACTCAGTTTCCTGCAGTAAAAACTCAGGTGTTAGCTGATGGTCCTGAAGAGAGTTTGAACCGACAATTTGCTAACTCACTTGAGTGCTTGTTGCTTTGGCCCAGGTGGTTAGTTCATTCAAGTGGCTAATCATTTCAAACTACACAGAGCTTCTGTGTGCACTCAGTCATCCAGGCTGGAAATGATCGATACCTTGTTTAAGCCAGTTGGAGATGACGACCATGGCCTCATTAAGTGAGTTTCTTCTGCTCAGATTTTATAAAGTGCAATTTATACAATTTTAATAACAGTGCTTCCTAATTATACATATGCTTTTAATTTGTTGCTCACTGGGACAATAACATTTCAGGGATTCAGTAGTTGACTTTCTGAAATATAACAATGATCAGAAGCCGGAACAAATTATCATTTTCAGGTCAGTAGTCCTCCGTGAGATAAGTGGTTTCTGCATTTAAATAGCATAATTTTTCTGTTGAAATTGCTGAATTAATTGTGTCTTGTCCCTTGATGTTAAGAGTACAAACCGACTCTAAATACTCGATGCCATCTCTAAGTTTACTTTGGCACCCTGATTCTGTGTAAGGAAACTCTGTTGTCTTATGTTAGGGATGGTGTTAGCGAGAGCCAATTCAATCAGGTGCTGAACGATGAGCTATCTCAAATCATGGAGGTAAAAGTAAGTGATATCCAATTCCTCATGAGCCAGTCCTGGATAGTAATGCCTGCCTAATTGATACAGACATGCAAGTTTTTTGGTGGCAAGCACTTTAGTGGCAACTGGTTCCCCAAGTTCACAGTGATGGTTACACAGAAGAATCATCACACGAGATTTTTCCTACGGAATGGACAGAGACCTGATCAAGTGACTAATGTCCCCCCTGGTAACCTACGTCTTTTATCTAAATATTTTTTCTAATCTTCCAATTTTTGTGGAGGATTGCAATCCATGGCAATTGTTAGGTTGTTTGATTTGTATGTACTTTTTAATGGGGGTACTGTAGCATTCATACGAAACCAAATGCATCTCATAGGAATCTAAGCACCTACCACAGAACCATTATTTACAATTTTGTATAGGATTAAACGAGCAATTCCTAGGCTTTTCTACACATACATTCTTATCATATCCCTAGTGTAGTGTAAAAAACGCTCTTATATTATGGGACGGAGGGAATACAATCCAAGTCATTCTGGTTGTATATTCCAGGGGACTACAAGGCCAACACACGACCATGTGCTCCAAGATGAGACAGGCTTCTCCGCTGATGAGCTGCAGGAGCTCGTCCACTCCCTTTCCTATGCGTATGTGCACTGAAGTAGCTGCAAAAGATTCAGCCCTTACCTTGCCTCTGACGATCATCGGTGCATTCCTGACATTTTTATGCTTGTGAACTCGTTTCAGGTACCAGAGGAGCACCACAGCCATCACAGCTGGTAAGCATGATTTGCCATCACTTGATTTCGCAACATACGCCAAAAGGGCATGGTTGATCATCTGATTTTCCCTCTCAGTTGCTCCCATCTTCTACGCACACCTTGCGGCGGCGCAGGTGGCCAAGTTCACCAGGCTCAATGACATGTTGGAGACGTCGTCCCAGGCTGAGGCTGCCCCGGTGCCGGAGCTGCCTCGTCTGCATCCCACGATAGCATCGTCCATGTTCTTCTGCTGAATCGCGCGGTTTCCCCATCGTCGGTTGTTGGAAGCGACTGAAACTTTACCAAATGCTAGACGGAACCGGTCGTGTTGTTCATGCCTGAGCGCTGAAGTATGCTTTTGGTCTTAGCTACTAGATTTAATGGATGTTATCTCCAAGAACAATCTTTGATTGCTATCATGGAGTTGCTTGCCAACAATAATCTGCACTTTTGATGGTCAAGACCTAGACCCTCTGCTCATGTGCAAGGTGTTGTTCATGCCTGAGCGTTGAAGTATGCTTTTGGTCTTAGCTACTAGATTTAATGGATGTTATCTCCAAGAACAATCTTTGATTGCTATCATGGAGTTGCTTGCCAACAATAATCTGCACTTTTGATGGTCAAGACCTAGACCCTCTGCTCATGTGCAAGGTGCCAACGTATTCTGGATGTTAAGTTTATAAATATGGTCGGCAGCATGTCCAATGATTTATAAGTTTGGGATTCACAATAAGTGTCTTTATAGTTTTGTGTTTACGTACTTTGCTGTCAATTTACTTCAGTTAGCAAGGAAAAGCCTGGCTTTTGACCCGGCTTAGGCCTTGTTCGGTTGCAGTGGATTTAATCCTCTAGGTGATCCCCAACCCCTCACCCAATCCCCACTGATCCCATCCTAATAATGGTGTGAAATATATAGCAGTTCATATGCTGATGCAGCACTAATCAGAAAGTACTGCTTTACACAAAATGGAACTGTTAGACAATTTACCAATGTGCTCTGTGCATGAAATTCAGAAGCAATACTAGAATAAAATTGTAAGTCAGGGGTACAATCCCGGTAAAAACCGAGGATTTTGGAGGTGTATGAAATTCAGAAGCAATACTAACATAGTTTATATGAGACAGGGTTACAATCCACGCTGGGCTCTAACCTATAAGATTGACCGGGATGAAACCTCGGGTGGGATGAAACCATGGGGTTTGGCCCCGATCCCAGTGGGGTGGGCTCTAACCGAACGAAGCCTTACAGGTTAGAGGAGATTGTAGTGAAATATACTAACATAGTAGGAAAGCACTAAGTAAAATATAGGATTACCCATTATTAAATCTATTTCTTCTAAAAACCACTGAAAGGAAAAACTATAAACATACCCACAAGAATGCAACTAAGAGATACTCCCCCCTTCACAAAATATAAGGCGCACTTGACTTTTTTTGGTCTCCATCACACGACTTTGACTTTATTGCATGTCTACCAAATTAATATAAAGACAGATGAACTAAAATTATTTTACAAGACAAATATGACAATACTATTTATACATGTTCAATAAATGCATTAGGATATATATTGATGGTCAAAGCCATGCATCAAAGACCGTGAAAAATCAACCATGCTTTATATTTTGGGAAGGAGGAAGTAATTATTAGAAGGACGGTTAGGGGATTAATTTGACCATAAGTTGCAATCAAGAAGTAATTTTCAAGTGTCAAACTGAAATTATGATGTAATTTACATTATTCAGACCAATCCAAAATAGCAGAGAGAAAATATCCATCAAACCTTATCTAGTCAATCAAGCCAACCTTTTCTTATATTTGGTTCAAATTTACATTTAAAGTTCCCAAATGATTCACACTAATTACTAGTGCAGCCTAGTCTAATTACTAGTGTATCCTAGTTTAAAACATCAAGTGCGTATAAGAAAGACTACATCGAGCATCAAAATTGAAATCAGATGTCAGGTGGGAAAACTCTACTGCTTCTAATGCAGCACAATATTGAATACTTTGAGGTTGGAATCAGACGAATCATATCACAAGTCTCTGAGGTGTGAGTCATGCTTTTTCTATAAAGAATTGACTCTTTGATCTTCATATACAAATGACTGCGGCGATCTATCATCTCCCAATACTTTATTCAGAGCTCAAACTTACCTTGAACTACTGAGGGTCATCAAACTCAAAACCATCTATCAGCACATCATGTTTGTATTCCATATGAGATCGCAAGAAGTCAAGTACAGCCAGGACATTGTTTATTTGGTGGCTCTTAGATCTGTTTTCTGCTGTGAAAGTATAAACCTCACTGCCAATTTCTATCCAGCTGCATCCAGTGTTCGTCTTCAGTCCTCCCTCCTTCATCATCATCCTCACTTTGGCCACATCACTCCAGCAATCAATGCTAGCGTATAGATTTGCTAGCTGTACATGAGTTGCAGCACAACCTGGCTCCAGCTTAAGACGGTGCTCTGCAGCATGGATACCAATCGGAATGTTTCCATGCATCCTACAGGCAGCCAGCAGAGAACCCCATATGACTGCATTTGGGGGCATGGACATTGTACCGATCAAATCCCACGCTTCATCGAGCAATCCTGCCCGGCCGAGGAGGTCTACCATACACGAATAGTGATCTAACTCTGGTTCTATTCCAAGTCCGATCATTGCCTTGAAGCAGCGCCGGCCTTCCTCTACAAGGCATGCATGCCGACATGATGACAGGATGCCAAGGAAGGAGATTACATCAGGCACTATGTGCTCCTCCTCCATTTCTTTTAGTAAGCTTAGACAATGCTCAGCAAGGCCATGCTGTGCATATCCAAAGATCATAGAGTTCCAAGAAACCAGGTCCTTGCACACAATGTTCTCAAATATTGTTTGGGCCTCAATTATATTCCCGCACTTTGCATACATTGATATCAGTGCATTCGAGACATGCACACACAAATCAAAACCCATTCTTAGTTCTAGACCGTGAACACTGTTACCAAGTGCAAGAAGTGCGTGTTTAGTGCACATACTGAAGATAGTGGCAAATGTGATGTCATTAGGCCTGCACGCTGACTGTCTCATCAGCTGAAATACCTTGAGGCATGGCTCAACCTGATTATCCTGTACATAACCAGAAATGAGTGATGTCCACGACACGGTATTTTTTATTGGCATGCTCTGAAAAACCTGACAAGCATTCTCCAGCTGACAACATCTTGCATATAAGCTAATCAGAGAGGTACCAGAAAGTACCGACAATTCATAACCAACTTTCACCAGTAGAGCATGGAGCTGAGCACCTGTCCTAATGGATTGCTTAACAGCACAAAAGCTCATGGCAGATGCTAAAACAGATATATCGACACTTATTCCTCTCCTATGCAACTCCACAAGTAGCATAAACTTGTTTCCCTTTGCGAGTTTATTCATGGAAGGAGAAGCAGAGATATCATGAGAATCAATGGTATCAGGTAAAATTTGCTCTGTGTTATTACTTGAGCTAGCGAACCGCACTTCTCCATTACGCATACCATGATTTCCTAACTGAACTCTCAAGATGTCATGCATACAATCATTGATAATGCGGTGATGAGACAGACCTTCCTCATTGCCATTATATGCCTTCCCTGGCACGAGGTGCAAAACTCTCAACGCATCATGGATGCCGCGCCCCTCTTGCTTTGTTGATCTCTCAGATGGTAAGTGACTGTCAAAATTCGCCACACACAGACGAATCGGTGACAATGATGGTAAATGGCTGCTGAAATGGTACCAGAGTAGATGTCTGTGCTTGTGCATGGCCGAAGTTGTCCATGGGCAAACCCAACGGCGAGCGCAGGAAGTCGTGCCAAGCCTCCGTTTGGAGAGGCCTAGAAGCATGAACAGCTAAATCCACACCTGGTGAAGGGAAACAGTGGTCTTGAGTTAGTTATGCTTATCATGAAGGAAGATTTACTAATCCACTGGACTCGGAGCTTTATGCACATCATAAGCAGATTGTGGCTGCATTACTAACCCTGAAGCGTCTCCTCCAGCATACTTGCACACGAACATCAACTTAAGGAGATTCCGACTGCACGCCAAGCTTGGATGGCCAATAGCTTAACTGTCCCTACAACAACAGAGAAGGCACGGTTAGTAATACAATACAGAGATGCTTGCTAGTAATGCAATACAGAGATGCTCGCTAGTACCAAACCAATGGTCCGTTTCATCTTCTATTTGACAATTTCTCAACAATTGACAACAAAAGTGTCCTGCACAATCACGCACAACAGAATGTCTACGTCTTCTGTTCAATTCGAGCACCAAAACATGACACACTTGGGGCACTGGGCGCACACACATGATACGAAATATTACTAGCAAGCACTGGAGTATGTAAAACCGTTGCCGGCTGCAGGCTGCCTGAAAACTCACCTGAACCGAGATGGACCAAAGCCTGCAACACGGCGGCCGGGGACTGGGGTAGCCGCCAGACGGCGACAGCCTTGGAGATGGGACCGTAGGAGCAGCGCCGGCGGACCGCGGGATGGGGCGAGGCGGGGATAGGCGAGTAGCGCCAGCGGCGGCTGCGCGTGCGTTCGCCCGATTTTTTTATTAATAATAAATAAGAATTATCTAATTACGGAACTGGTAAAGGGCAACTGGAAATTGTGTAAGTAGGAAGGACGCTGTGATTAATAGCGTTCAGGTACGGCCGCTGTTGCTAACGACGTCCAGGCGTGGACGCTGTTGTTAGTGGCGTCCTGTGTTTCATTACGACCCAAATTCTTTGAACTGGCAGCCCAATGCTCTGTTATTCCCCTCGCGCACCTCCTCGCTGCCGCTATCCAGCCACCGGTAATGGTGCTTCTGCACCCCTTTGCTCTTTGTTAGAGCATCTCCAATAAACCGTCCAAATGTAAAGATACCTAACTTTTGGATCGTCTAGAGTAAAAAACGTTACTCCAACAAACAGTTCATATGTAAAAAAAATTGGACCGCAGTCTCCTGGTGATGTAAAATTGAAAACTTTGTGATGCAAATTTACATCACAAGATGCAACTAATGTAAAACCGCGGTCGCCCGCCAAACGCCCAACCGCCACTTCATTCCGCTTTCGCCTGGCGACTGGCCGCCTGCGACCGAGCACGAGTAGCCGAAAGTCGCCGCCGCCACCGGCCAAGTCGTCGTCGCCGTCGCCGCCACCGCCCCACATCATTGTCGCCGCCCTCCGCTGCCCTATCCCTCGTTGCCTCCCCCGTCGGAGGGCGTCTCGCAGCCGCCCCGATGCCGCCGTTTCGGGAAGCAGCCACGGCTGGATTCGCCGACTCCGGCGGTCCGCCTTGCTCCCTTCACCTCTGCGCCGCCGCCGCCCTAGCCCTCGTCGTCTCCCTCGCCGGAGGGCGTCAAGCAGCCGCCCCGGTGCCGCCGTTTCGGGAAGCAGCCGCGGCGGGATTCGCCAACTCCGAAGGTCCGCCGTGCTCCCTTCTCCTCTGCGTCGCCGTGCTCCCTTCCCCTCTGCGCCGCCGTCCGTGGCATTTCTCCTCTGAGCTGCCGTCCGCAACAGCGACCAATCGAACCGCCGGCCATCTTCTTCCACCCCGTGCACAAGGTGTTCGACGAAATTCCCCAATGTAAAAAAACGACGAAACTTGATGATCTTAATTGGGATTGGATAGTATGTTTGAAGATGATTGTCTGCATTGTAGAAGAGCTCGGTTGACTCCTCATTCATGGACGATTCATCGTCGGACGAGGAATTTGATTTGCATGAAGAAGAGGACATTGCTATGCTTGTAGCCATGCACAAGGGGAAGAAGCCAAAGCACGGTGGTTCCGTCTATGGTCGTGCGTTCATTCGGAGAGAACGGATTGATGCACACAGACGGTTGATGCGCAACTACTTTGGATCACCACATGTTTTCCCATATGCTGAAAATATGACTTTGGGAGGAACACTATACTCCACACCCATGGATCCATGTTGCACTTCACCATCCACATACGTTAGAACAATTAACATGTTCTCGAATTCACCTGCAGACATGAACATGTAGGAAGTAAAGATCAAAATCTTAAATTGATTTAATATTGACTCAAGGTTGAATTTTTCACAACCTATCAGCTCATAAACTAGACAATTACCAATTATATTACCAGAAATAAAAACCCAATCATCTATACATTGTACGCAGTACACTTGCAACCATGGAATGAATTATACAAAAAACTTGATAGAGAAGATGCAATACGGCGTACAAGTCACATGCGCCAACTGCAGTTCAAGTGGATGATCCTAATGATGAGCGGCCGGTGAGACAACACGATTCCTTTGATGATTGCTGATGTTACCCGCTGGAGCTTGCTTACGGGACGGCGAGATTAGGAGCGACGGCTGCATGCGTATTAGTGTTTTGGGGATCAAAAACTGTTACGTATATTAGAGAAAGAGAAAAGACAACTCGGCTGAGCCTAATAAGTCAAACCATATAGCTGGAGATCATGCGTAACAGCGTCCATAAAGGGACGCACTTAGCAATGGCGTCCAGGATTGGACGCTGCTCTTAATAGCGTCCTTACTATTTTTGACAATTTCCATTGACCATTTACCACTTCCATAATTAGAGAATTCTTATTTATTATTAATAAAAAAATCGGGTGCGTTCGGGTGTGGGGAGAATCAGAAAAGGAGCAATGCCACTGCCTTTGTCTGGGCCCTGCTGGGCCTGCACAACAAGAGCTCCTAAATAGCATTAAGCGATACACTAGCAGCTCTCGCTGAAGGTTTCTCCTTCCCGGGCCAGCCCATTCCCGCTCAGGAGGGCTCGATCGCGTGCGTTCACAACCAACGCACACAGATCATTTGTACTCCAGGAGCGAGTCCTACTTGAGTGACCCAAGGCTCTCACAAACGCATGAGACCCCTCTTGTTAGGGTTTTCCTACTCTCGGCGGCGGCGGTTTTCTCCCTGCCATAGAGACCTTGATCTACCCTGCCTCCTCCCTCTCCCGGCGTTCGGGCGCCCTCGGGGCTTCGATCATGGCGGGAGCGGACGAAGCGATGGGGACCCTACCGCTCGTGGACTTGGTTTCTTCGGGCAAGCGAACTAAAGAAGACGGCGCACCCTCGGGTGCGGCAGAGGCAGAATCAGATCTGGCAGCGATGATGGAAGAGTTGGGCTTAAAGGAAGACGATCTCCAGGATGTCGTGGTGGAGGATGAGGAACTTCCGGAGGAAGCGACCCGGTGGATGGCTCTAGCTAGGGTTCACACCGAAAAGACCTACAACCAGTATTGGTTCTACAAGAATATGAGAGTTGCTTGGGATCTGGCAAAGGAAGTGAAAATCAGACCGCTGGAGGAGAATTTGTATACTTTGCAGTTTGCGTGCCTCGGCGACCGGGAACGTGTTATGGAGGAGGGCCCGTGGACTTTCAAAGGGAAAGCGGTGATCGTGGCGCCCTACGATGGATTCACTAAACCCTCTCTGATAGATCTCACCAAGCTAGACATATGGATGCAAATTCATGACCTTCCTGATGGTTTCTTCCCCAAGATCAAAGCGCTCTCGGCAACGGTGGGTGAGTTCATCTATGCTTAGCCCAAATCCTAGGATTTTGAGGGTAACTTTGCTCCTGTGAGAGTTAAGATCGATGTCACAAAGCCACTAAAGAATGCAGTCTCGCTGGTTATCAAGAAGAAGGATGTGATGCAAAGGGTGATATTTCGTGTAAAATTCGAGAGGCTCCCCGATTGGTGTGCAGTATGTGGCAACTTGGGGCATCTTTTTAAGGAGTGTGGCGATGGTGTTTGGCACCAAAAGCGCTAGTTTTCAAGGACCTGAAGGCAAGCTGGTTTAGGGGTCCGGGACGTGGCCCTGGTGAAGGACGATGTAACGCCCTCGATGCGGCTATATCTCCTACATGTCAAAGCACGACTTAGAGGCATAACCGCATTGAAAGCAATGTCGCAAGTGAGGTAATCTTCGCAAACAACCCATGTAATATAAATGAAGGGGAAAAGATACATAGTTGGCTTACACTCGCCACGTCACACAAATACATAAATAGCATTACATTCATCCAATACACTCATGGTCCGACTACGGTACCAAAATAAAGATCAACCCCCAAATGCGACAAAGTCCCCGATCGCCCCAACTAGGCACCACTACTGATCATCTGGGAAAGACACGTAGTAACAGCGAGAGTCTTCATCAAACTCCCACTTGAGCTCAAGCGCATCGTCTGGAGCGGTATCATCGGTCCTTGCATCTGGTTTAGGAAGGAATCTGTGAGTCATGGGGACTCAGCAATCTCACACCCTCGCGATCAAGACTATTTAAGCTTATAGGTAAGGCAAAGGTATGAGGTGGAGCTGCAGCAAGCGACTAGCATATATGGTAGCTAACCTATTCGCAAAAGAGAACGAGAAGAGAAGGCAAAAGCACGGTCGAACAACTATGATCAAGAAGTGATCCTAGAACAACCTACGTCAAGCATTACTCCAACACCGTGTTCACTTCCCGGACTCCGCCGAGAAGAGACCATCACAGTTATACACGCGGTTGATGCATTTTAATTAAGTTAAGTTTCATGTTATCTACAACCGAACATTAACAAATTCCCATCTGCCCATAACCGCGGGCACGGCTTTCGAAAGTTCAAATCCCTGCAGGGGAGTCCCAACTTAGCCCATCACAAGCTCTCACGGTCAACGAAGGATATTCCTTCTCCCGAGACATTCTGATCAGACTCGGCATCCCGTTTACAGGACATCCTCGACAATGGTAAAACTAAACCAGCAACACCACCTAGATGTGCCGACAAATCCCAATAGGAGCTGCACATATCTCGTTCTCAGGGCACACCGGATGAGCAAGACGTCGGGTAGGCCAGCCCAAAGTTGCCCCTGGTAGTCCCGGACATCGCTTAGTTGGACCAACACTTAGAGAATCACTGGCCGGGGGGGGGGGGTTAAAATAAAGATGACCCTTGAGTCCGCGAAACCCAGGGGAAAAAGGCTAGGTGGCGAATGGTAAAACCAATGTTGGGCATTATGGAAGAGTTTTATTCAAGGAGAACTGTCAAGGGGTTCCCATTATAACCCAACCGTGTAAGGAACACAAAATCTGGGAACATAACACCGATATGACGAAAACTAGGGCAGCAAGAGTGGAACAAAACACTAGGCATAAGGCCGAGCCTTCCACCCTTTACCAAGTATATAGGTGCATTAAGATAAACAAGATAATATTGTGATATCCCAACAATAAACAATATTCCAACAAGGAACGATCTCCAATCTTCACCTTCAACTAGCAACGCTATAAGAGGGGCTGAGCAAAGCGGTAACATAGCCAAACAACGGTTTGCTAGGACATGGTAGGTTAGAGGTTTGACATGGCAATTTGGGAGGCATGATAAGCAAGTGGTAGGTATCATAGCATAGGCATAGCAAAAGAGCGAGCATCTAGCAAACAAAGATAGAAGTGATTTTAAGGGTATGGTCATCTTGCCTGCAAAGTACTCAGAGTTGCCTTGATCCTCGTAAGCGAACTCAACGGGCTCCTCATTCACGAACTCGTCTCCCGGCTCTACCCAAGCAAGAACAACAAGCAAAATAACACAATCAACCACGTGCAATGCTCAAGCAACATGATGCAAACATGGTATGCTATGCGGGATGCGATATGTGATGCATATGCAAGATTTGCAAAGGAATGATTGAATCTAGCCTCAACTTGGAAATCCAAGTGTGCCACTGAAAAGATGAGGTGATTTTGGTTGAAATCGATATAAAGATCACCGGAATCGGATGCACGGTTTGGAAATGGCAAGCAAAACAAATATGGCACCGGTCTGCGATAATCAGCAAGTGACCAACTAAATGCATCAAGATAAATATGCTACAACACTCAAACATGACAACAAAATACATGGCAGCGATCCACTCATGAAGCTTGACAAAAGATGAACACTGAGCTACGGCTAAATCATCCATTAACAGGTTCAAACAAACATGGCAAAAGTGCAAATGATGACAGGTTTCAGACTTAGTGAAATTAACACGTCTGGAATTTATCATCAGGAAGCAAACTTTAGAGCATGAAAACTACATGCTACAGGAACTTAACATGGCAAAGCAAGGCATGGCATGAAGCTACTCAAAGCACTTAACAAAAGTCCCTTAGTGACCTTGATCCAAAAGGGACTAGAAAATATAATTGCAAGCATGTGAACATAGCAAAAACACAAACAGATTAAGACTTAGTGAAAAACTGGAGCATGCAAAACAGTTAATGAGTAGGTATGTTTACGAGCTCGGTGCACTCACTACATAGCATGGCATGGCAAACTAAGCATACACCCATCAAGAATACATAGCATAGAAGCTAGACATGGCAAGAACAACAACATACCATGCACAGATCAATAGCAACATCCTCGGCAAAATCGCTAAACATGTCAACAATCTGCCAGGATCATTTTATAGCAAAAGTAGAGCTCGATTGACTCAAGCTAGGGTGCTCCATAATTGCAAACAAAGACATGGATGGATAGAGAACCACAATGATAACAAAACATCTTTACTGATCATCCTCAAAAGAGGCACGAATCACTAGGAAACAACATGAACATATGGCATAACAGCAAAATCAGGACAAGGACTTAGTGAAATTCTAAGTCCCTGAAATCAGCATCAATGATTACGCTACTTTGCATGCTTGTGCTAGTCACCACAAATATCACAAAAATACATGGCATACACCCCTGTAAAGATGGCATGGCATTTAACAAAACACATGTAGAGCTCAGGATCATAGCATGCACACATTAATCATGACAAAAATGACAAAAGGCCATTTGCTGAAAAAGATCTGACAAATTCATCACATAGCCCTCTTCCAACAGCATTTTAGGCATCAAGATTAACTCAAATGAAAATAATGCAATGAGATGAAATGATGTACTCGCCGAGACGAACATTTTGATATGCTACACGCATGAATCAGAGGTATGATGGTAGAGTTATGGCATGGCAAAGTATGCAAAAAATATGAGGGAGGAAGGGAAAAGGTCAACCCCAGATCTAGGGTTCGTCCGGCGCACGAACCGAGGCGGCGGCGGATCTCGCCGGAGTTGACCCGGATCTTGCCGGAGTTGCATGACAAGGACAACAATACACGGAGACAAAAACGCAACAACGAGGAAAATAAAATAACTTAGTGCCGGAAACGGCAAGAGTTGGGATACATATAAGGTAAATTACATCCGGGGTGTTATAACACTCCACCACTACGAAAGGATCTCGTCCCGAGATCTAGGACTGGAAAAACTCCGGGTACTCAAAACGGAGGTGATCCTCGCGTTCCCAGGTGGCTTCACGGTCGGAATGATGTGACCACTTGACTTTGAGGAATTTGATTGACTTGTTGCAAGTCTTGCGCTCAGTTTCTTCAAGAATAGCAACTGGGTGCTCATGATAAGAGAGGTCTTCTTGGAGATCAATGTCTTCGAAGTTGACGGTGTGGTCAGGGGTCTTGAAGCACTTGCGGAGGTGAGAGACATGAAAAATGTCGTGCACGTTTGCAAAGTTGGAGGGAAGCTCAAGTTGATAGGCGAGATCGCCTCTCTTCCTGACGATCTTGAAAGGACCCACATATCTAGGGGCAAGCTTCCCTTTGATACCGAAGCGACGAGTACCTTTCATTGGAGAGACGCGGAGGTAAACATGGTCTCCGATCTCGAAAACCAAATCACGATGCTTACTATCATAGTAGCTCTTCTAGCGCGATTGCGCGGCTTTGAGGTTATCACGAATGACTTTGCACATCTCTTCTGCCTCTGTAATCAAGTCATTGCCAAGAAGTTGACGTTCACCAGTCTCTGACCAGTTAAGAGGAGTACGACACTTCCTGCCATAGAGAATTTCAAATGGGGCCTTGCCCGAACTCGCTTGAAAGCTGTTGTTGTAGGAAAACTCGGCATATGGAAGACAATCCTCCCACTTCATACCGAAGGAGATAACGCAAGCCCTGAGCATATCTTCGAGAATCTGATTGACACGCTCGACTTGGCCGCTAGTTTGAGGATGAAAAGCTGTGCTGAAATGGATGTTGGTGCCCATGGCCTTCTGAAAAGAATCCCAAAACTTCGAGGCGAAGATGCCGCCACGATCTGAAGAAATCAACTGCAGAATGCCTTGCAGAGAGACAACCCGAGAGGTATATAGCTCTGCCAATTGAGCTGCTGTGATGGATTCTTTGATAGGCAGAAAGTGAGCCACTTTAGTGATTTTGTCGATGACAACGAATATAACATCATTGCCACGCTTGGACTTTGGAAATCCCGTCACGAAGTCCATCTCAATGTGGTCAAACTTCCATTCTGGAATGGCAAGAGGTTGGAGGAGACCAGCTGGTCGTTGGTGTTCTGCCTTCACTCTTCTGCAGACATCACATTCATTCACGAACTGAGCAATCTCACGCTTCAATCGAGTCCACCAATACGACTGCTTGAGGTCATGGTACATCTTTGTACTTCCAGGGTGGATACAGAGGAGTGAATTGTGAGCCTAGTTCATAATGACTGTACGAAGATCACCTTTAGGCACAACAATGCGATCCTCGAAGAATAGAGTATCCTTGTCATCAACACGATAGCACTTGTACTTGGGTTGACTCTTGGCAATCCCAATCTTCACCTTCTTCACCATAGCATCAAGAAGTTGAGCCTCGTGAATCTGATCTTCCAAAGCAGGAGAGACTTGAAGGTTGGCGAGGAACCCTTGAGGAACAACTTGCAGATTGAGTTTGCGGAAAGCTTCACAAAGCTCGGGTTGGTAAGGCTTGAGAATCAAACTGTTGCAGTAAGCCTTCCTGCTCAATGCGTCAGCAATTACATTGGCCTTGCCTGGAGTATATTCGATGCTCGGATTATACTCTTGAATCATTTCGACCCAACGAGTCTGCCTGAGGTTGATATTAGGCTGAGTGAAGATGTACTTGAGACTCTTGTGGTCAGTGAAGATGTCCACTTTTCGTCCCAATAAGAGATGTCTCCAAGTCAAAAGAGCATGGACAACCGCCGCCAACTCGAGGTCGTGAGTGGGGTAGTTCTTTTCATTGGGCTTCAACTGGTGAGAAGTATAAGCCATAACTTTCTTCTCTTGCATCAACACTACACCAAGACCTTGAAGAGAGGCATCACAGAAGACCTCAAACGGTTTGGATTCATCAGGAGGAGTCAGAACTGGAGCAGTGACTAATTTCTCTTTCAGGGTGTTGAAAGCGATGTCACATTCAGGAGACCAAACATACTTCACGTGCTTCTGGAGGAGGTTGGAAAGCGGCTTCGCGATCTTTGAAAAGTTCTCAGCGAACCTTCGACAATAGCTTGCGAGCCCAAGGAAGCTGCGGAGTTGCTTCACGTTCTGAGGTGGTTCCCAATTCACAATTGCAGACACCTTCTCAGGATTCACCGCTATGCCCTTGGCAGAAATGATATGCCCAAGGTAAAGAACCTCATCGAGCCAAAACTCGCACTTTGAAAACTTGACATAGAACTGTTGTTCTCTGAGCTTATCCAGCACCAAACACAAGTGCTTGGCATGATCTTCTTTGTTCTTGGAAAATACCAAAATGTCATCGAGGTAGACCAAGACGAAGTCATTTGTGTAGGGGTTGAAGATGAAATTCATCATGCGAGAGAATGTCGGAGGAGCGTTGACGAGGCCAAAAGACATGCCAGTGTATTCATATGAACCATAGCTTGTTCTAAATGCTGTCTTAGGGATATCTTGCTCCCGAATTCGAATCTGATGATAGCCCATACAGAGATCAAGCTTGGAGAATACTTGAGCACCTTTGAGTTGTTCAAACAGCTCATTGATGTTGGGAAGTGGGTACTTGTTCTTTATAGTCTTCTTGTTCAATGGACGGTAGTCAACACAGAGTCGGTCCGTTCCATCCTTTTTCTTGACGAAAAGAACTCCACAACCCCACGAAGAAGAACTAGGTCGGATGAGACCCATACGCTCTTGTTCATCGAGTTGCTTCTTCAGCTCCTTCAACTCTTTAGGTCCAAGCTTGTAAGGACGTTTACAAACAGGTTCCGTGCCAGGCTCAAGAACGATGACAAATTCAACTGGCCGGTGCGGAGGCATTCCTGGAAGCTCTTCTGGAAAGACGTCTTGATATTCGCAAACGACTGGAATTTGCGAGATGGCCTCCATCTCATCCTTCTCATTGAGAGAAAATAGACGAATGGTATCATCCCTTGCGGCAAATATAATTACATCCTCAGACGAATGAGTCAATTGAATTTGCCTGGCAGAACAATCAAGCTGAGCCTTGTGCTTAGAAAGCCAGTCCATTCCAAGAATAAGATCAATATCCGAGTTGCCAAGGACCATTAGAGAAGAAAGAAACTTGTAGTCGCCCAACGTGATAGTAACATTCGGAGCCATCATTTTGGTGTTCATGAACAAACCCGGAGAAGAAACCGCAATCGGCTTAGGCAAACAAACAGTATGCACATCATGCATGGATGCAAAAGGCTTCGATAAAAATGACAAAGATGCACCAGTATCAAAAAGAACTCTTGCGGGAATGTCATTAACAGGAAGGTTACCCACAATCACATCTGGCGAGTCCTCTGCCTGAGCTGCATTCATCATGTTGATCTTAGCAGACTTGGGGTTATGCTTGACCACTGCGGTGCTGGCAGATCTCATAGGAGGAGGAGGAAGACGCCTCTGATTGAAGCATTTGTTGGCATAGTGACCCTTCTGTTGGCACTTGTTGCACGTGACCTCCGAGAGCGGACGGTGATACGGAGCACTAGATCTTGGAGCTTGAGACGAAGTCTTGTTGTGAAAGCCAGGGTTGGGTGGGAAGATCCATTGCCACCTTTACTCTTCTGTTGATAAGGCTGATGGAACGGAGGAGGAAGCCAATACTTTTGCTGCTTAGTCACTTGAGTAGAGGAAGAAGTAGTCGCATCTCTGACTCGCTTCTTGGAAGCATCGCACTTCAGTTGGGCAGCCTCTTGCTTCATTGCCATGTTGTAAAACTCATAGTACTTCTTGGGCTCAAAGAGGACGAGAGCTAGCTGGAGTTCTTCTCTGAGACCACCCCTGAACTGGTATATCATGCTCTTCTCGTCAGGGACGTCTTGCTTAGCAAAACATGCGAGCTTCTGAAACATGATGTTGTACTGGCAAACAGACATAGTGCCTTGCTTCAGGTTGCGGAATTCCTCACGCTTGCTTTCAACCACACTCTGAGGAATATGATGAGCTTTGAAGTCTTGACGGAATTCATCCCAGGTAATCACACGGCCTCCTCTGGAATCTTTGTATTGCTGAAACCATTCTGCAACTTGGTCTTTGAGTTGGAAGGAGGCAAACTTGACAAAGTCCTCATGCCTGACGTTACTGCACTCGAAATGCTTGCATATGTCCACGAGCCAATCATCAGCGTCTGTTGCCTCAACACAATTGCTGAAGGTCTTTGGCTGGTTAGCAAGGAACTGGTTGAGTGTAGTGAACTGATTCTGATTGTTGCCATGGCCATGATTCCCTTGGTTGCACTCTTGAAGAAGTTGCATGATCAACTGCGTGTTTGCATTGGTAGCGGCCATCACAACTTGCCATGCCTCCAGAGGTGGAGGTGGTGGTGGCGGATCAGGGTTCGGAGTCGTGCGCGTTGGAGGAGCCATCCTGAAGAGGTTGACATCCGTTAGCATCTTGACAGACAAATATTCAAGCTGAATCAAACGGATTGAAATTGCAACATAAAGTCTTCACATCCGAACAAAATGAACGAATGCAATCCAATTGAAATGGTCACATTTCCATAAATTGAGAAGCCACTTAGAATTGAGGTAGAAGAATAAAAACAAGGTACGGACAAGAACAAATACTTGCTGAGGATTACCCAATCCCAAACCAAATATCCGCGGAAGAAGAACTAGAGCTACAAGAATTCCCACCTATGAAACTCCCGAACCTTTCCGGTTACGCAATCAGGTGTTGGGGATACAGGGGAAGCATAATATCTCACCCAAATCTAGCAAATCCTACATCCAGCTGTATCCATCCTTCAACACATAACCGAGAAACCTTCGGAAATCATTTACCTCAACCTTCGAAAAGCATCTGTTATACAAGTTATGGCAATACTCCCGAACTCCCGCCCCAGTACTGGGTGGCGTCGAGGTTATCTCACCAACAAATGCATAAAAGAGATTTTCAATGTCGGCGGAACTCAGGTATTCCAGAATCTCAATGATAAAATTGTGACGACAACACCTCGGAGCTCAACTCCCCGGGACACTGCCACAACCCCTAAATGTCAGGAGGCACCAAGAACAATGTTCTCATCACAAAACCATCGGAACGATTCCAAGATACCCGCATGATCCTAAATTTTTTTAGTGAAATTTGAGAAGAGAAGAGTCAAAACTCTACGTCAGGATGCCTCACCAGAGCGATGAAGACTATTTAAGCTTATAGGTAAGGCAAAGGTATGAGGTGGAGCTACAGCAAGCGACTAGCATATATGGTGGCTAACCTATTCGCAAAAGAGAGCGAGAAGAGAAGGAAAAAGCACGGTCGAACAACTATGATCAAGAAGTGATCCAAGAACAACCTACGTCAAGCATTACTCCAACACCATGTTCACTTCCCGGACTCCGCCGAGAAGAGACCACCACGGTTACACACGCGGTTGATGCATTTTAATTAAGTTAAGTTTCATGTTATCTACAACCGGACATTAACAAATTCCCATCTGCCCATAACCGCGGGCACGGCTTTCGAAAGTTCAAATCCCTGCAGGGGAGTCCCAACTTAGCCCATCACAAGCTCTCACGGCCAACGAAGGATATTCCTTCTCCCGAGACATTCCGATCAGACTCGGCATCCCGGTTACAAGACATCCTCGACAATGGTAAAACTAAACCAGCAACACCACCCAGATGTGCCGACAAATCCCGATAGGAACTGCACATATCTTGTTCTCAGGGCACACCGGATGAGCAAGACGTCGGGTAGGCCATCCCAGAGTTGCCCCTGGTAGCCCCGG